>NC_071091.1:40075380-40375380 GCF_027358695.1 Spea bombifrons
ATCCCAAAGAGCTGGTTGGAAATAATCCACACCTCACTTATAAATTTCGTTTGGAAAGGCAAAATTCCTAGGATAAATTGCAAACTATTGGGTGCGAAACCCAAAAATGGAGGAATGGGGTTCCCTTTGATTAAACAGCTTTATGATGCAAGCATCATGTTACATAAAACTAAAATATACCAACAGACTTCTAAAAAAGAAAGATGGTATATAATAGAACAAAATGCTATGGGAAATACCTCAATAAACTAATATGGTCTATAAAGGAAAGAGATATACTAACCCAAATCCAAGGGAAAAACAGGGTTCTAGAGGGAATTATGCCAGAGTGGTTACGTATTAAAAAAAGATTAGGCATTAAAGGAAAATGAATAGATTCATTAAACATAGATACGTTAGAAAAAATGATGGATAATATTTCCCTTGCTCAATGGACAAATACCGGTCTCCAATTAATATCTGAAATTATGTCGCAGGGACAATTGATTCCCCTACCTGTTCTCTCGGAAAAACTTAAACCCTTTTCTCCGTCTATATTCAACTATTTAAGGGTTAAATACTGTATTAACCCCTTGACTGCTAACGACAGCATGGTGCCGTCGCTAGCAGTCCCAGTCAGGTGCTAACGACGGCACCATGCTGTCGCTAGCACTACCTTACCTTGATGGAGGTCTGTGGACCCCCATCACCACCTACCCCGGCGATCTGCCCCTCATATTGAAGGGCATCACTGGGACCACCCGATCCGGCCGGTAATGACGCGATGACGTCACCGCGCAACTTTATTGAAAACTGACAATTGTCAGTTAAAGAGGTATGGGGGCATGCCTGTATCTCAGGCATATAAGCAGCTACAGACCCCCAACATATACCGTTGGAAAGGTAATCGCCTCACCTTTCCAACGGTATATAGATTGTAAAAAGATAATAAAAAATATTAAGTTAAAAAAATTAAAATGTACAAAAAAAGTAAAAAAAATGATTTGGGGGTCTCTAAAGGCAGATAAATAAAGATCAAAATTGCCTAGAGACCCCCAAATTAAATTAACATAAACTAGTTTAACTTTAAAAAAAAAGTATTCTAGCTAAATGATCACTGTGGTAGCCAATGTTATCACGGTGATCATATAGCTATGAAAACATTCATGTCACATTCCCTTTTTAAAAATGGCCGATACTAAATTTTAACCCCCATGATCCCTTTGATCATGGGGTTAAATTTAGCCAATGGTAGAGGAAGGCAATTTTTGAAATCCTGATGAACTGCAAATATTATTAAAATCAGCCATTTAGCCTGTGTGGTATGTGAGTAACCATTTCATCGCTGGAGCGCCTTGCATTTTTACTGCAAAACTTATTTTTGCTGTAAAAGTGATTTTTTTTCTCCCTTTACCATCATTTCTTTGGGATTGTAAGGGGAAAGAATGGTGTGTGCTTCTGCGAGTGAATGTATGGAAAGTATGGTGTGTGGTTCTGCGAGTGAATGGAGATATGAAAGGCGTATGTATGGTCAGTAATTAGGGTCGAAGCCTTGACGTGGCATTACTGCTCACGTAAGAAGTTAAATTATGGCACAAAAAGTACATATTTGCAAAAACTACACCCCTTGGCGCATCAAATGAGGGGCTGTATGTGTTTCTAGTACAAACCTGGAGTGCGCAAGACACAAATGAACATGTCGCTATGGTTAGAAAAAACATATTTTCTAGCCAAAGCGACATATTCCATCATTATTTGTGCACTCAACTTTTGTCCTAGAAATACGTGTAACCCCTCATTTGAAGCTCCAAGGGGTGTAGTTTCTTGAAATATGTACTTTATGTACCCTAATTTAACTTCCCAGATGTCTAGACCACTTTAGCTTCAGATATGGCAGATTGGAGAATCTTGTTAAAAAATTGTCTTAAAACATTTAGGGGTGATGCCTGCATTTAGACAGCTCTAGACAGCTGGAAAGTTAAATTGTGGTACATAAAGTATATATTTTCAGAAACTACACCCCTTGGCACATCAAATGAGGGGCTGCATGTATTCGTAGCAGAAGACTGGAGTGCGCAAGACATAAATGAACTTGTCGCTTTTAATTTATTTATTTTTTTATTTTTAGAAGTGTGATATTCACTTATTTGTTGTGCACGTCAGATTTGTGATACAAATACAACTAAGACCTCATTTGCTGCAGCTGGGGGTGTAGTTTCTAAAAATATATAGTTTTGTTGGCATATTTTAACAACCAGGGCAGCTAGAGTTGTTTAATTGACGGCAGCCATGCATTAAATTTAAAGATGTCTTTTGTGATAGTCTAATAAATTTTACTTTTAGCTATAAAATATTAGAAAAACACAGTCTACTGTTCTGAATTTCTGTTTATTTTAGACCGGTTACCTACTACAAATATTTAGCAACACAGCTTTTGATATTAGAGTTTAGAAAAATAACATTACGAACTAGTTTTTATTGAGTCGGAAGTGAAAAATTACACTTTTTCCCATTTTTGGCTTTATTTTGCAAACCTAATGAGACATACACTTATAAAAATGGTATATTTGGAATCTGCTGGGTGTGCTAAAAAAAACAATATATGGTTTGTATAGTTTATTCCCAAGAAATGTACTTCTAAACGCGTTTAAACGTGAGATGCACCAAAATGCCGAAAACCATCTTAGCACCAGGGTGGGAAATGGCTTAGCAGCCAAGGGGTTAATAAACATGTAGTAAGTACACAGAATGAAGTCTATAAGAGAATCGCATCAATTTTCAGTGCTACCAAATCAACAAAACTGTTATCAAAATGTATAGAACTGATGAGAGTAATTGAGGGAGATTCTGCTACCATTTTGGTAAAAGAAAGATGGGAAAAAGATCTAAATATTAAAATTCCAACAGAACAATGGCTAAATATGTATAGACAGCTCCTCCCTAGAATGCATGACCTCTCATTATTAGAGACCCACTTTAAAGTTGTTAACAAATGGTACAGGGTCCCCTCTAAAATTGCTTGTATGATTCCATCTTGCTCAAACATCTGTTGGCGATGTGGGCATGCGGAGGGAACCTACCTGCATATTTGGTGGACTTGCCCAATAGTGGCTAAATTTTGGACAAATATCTTAGTCTTTTTGAAAAGTGCTGGTGATATAATTATTTCGAACTCACCTCCATCTCTTATATTACACCAAGGTTGGCCCTCGCTGTCCCCAACCCAACTAAACCAAACGATACACACATGCTTGGCAGCCAAGAGATGTATCGCTAGGGAATGGAAACAAAGTAGACATTTTGTTTGGTCCCATTTTGAGAAACAACTGATTTATCAAATCACCATGGAAAGGGAGATCTCCCGAACCATACATATATCCCCAAAAAAATTATACAATTGGGATTTATGCCTCCAAAAAAATCAAGAGACTAGGCCCATAAATAGACTAGAACTCCCCTCTAATCCTGATTACATCTAGGTATTTCTTGCTTCTGCCCCAGCTCCATCTCCATCTCGTCTAATTTATATTTGATTTCTTGTTTTCTTTTTTTTTTTTTTTTTGTTAATAACATAGCTATCATGGTGAAAGAAAGTCGAATAATTTTGTTTACATAAAATATCACCCTATAGTCTTGTTTTTAACCGATGGTATGTAATTTTCTTTTCTGTTATTTGTCAAACACAGAGCATGCTCCTCTGTGCTAGTTTTTGTTGTGTTTTCTAATTTTATAAATAAAAAAATAAAAAAAATCCTCAGCACCAGGCCCATGATACTCTTAATCCGGCCCTGCCCCAGTCAATACCCACAGTGTGCGTCTGTCAGCCAGAATCCAGCCTGTACTCGCAGCGTGCTCCAGCCTTGTGCAGTTTTAATTGGCTAAAATTTTTATTAAATGGTTTGTGGACTGACTTTGTTTTAGTATTGATAGAATGATATATAAAAGTTGATTAAAAACCAGTTTGTCAACTGCTTTTTTTTTTAAATTATTGCCAAATTAACCCTGTATTAATATGCATTAGAAAGCCAAAGGCCATATTCTGAAAAATGAGCGCAGCCCACGCACACATACATTTCTGATGATGTGGCCCACTGCACAAAAAGCTTGGACACCCCTGCACTAATTCTACCACCTGCCGGAGAGTGGCGACAAGTACCATTGTGAGATATTTTCCTCTGGTAAGATGGCGGCGACCAAACCCCTCTAAGAACCCTGCAGGTTGAATATAAGTCATTGGAGTTCAGCTATCTAATCACAATAGTACCGTATTTGGTCTATTATTAGACAAGGTTTTTTTCAGAGCAAATGCTCTGAAAGATAACCATCGTCTTATATTCGAGGTCGTCTTCTAATCAGTCCTCAAATCGAGGTCTGACTACAAGACTAAGATCCAGATACCTCGCAGCGCTGCAGGGGACCTGGATACTCCTCTCCGGGAGCCGGTGGGCATCTGCAACCTCCACTTCTGCCGGGGGTTCTATGACAGCAGATGACCTTCCGGTGCTCATTCATAGAAGCTCTGGGGGAAGTGCCGGCAGCAGCTCAGGTCCTTCATCAGCTGCCCCACTAGACACCAAGGAATCTGGAGCACAGGGAGAAGTCTAAAGAAGTACTGGTAAGTCGGGGGCATATGGGGGGGCTTTAAAGGGCTTTCTGGAGGCAGAGTACCATATAGGGGTTAAAAAGAATATCAGGGAGGCAGCGTGTCATATAGGGGGTTAAAAGGAATATCAGGGAGGTAGAGTGGCAAATAGAGGGTTAAAAGGAATATCAGGGAGGCAGAGTGGCATATAGGGGGTATAAGGCATTTCTGGGGGCAGAATGGCATATAGGAGGGTTAAAAGGCATATCTGGGAGGCAGAGTGCCATATAGGGGGGTATAAGACATATCTGGGGGGAAGATGTGCATAACTGGGGGCAGGTTGGCAAATAAAAAAAAACATTTTTGCCAATCATAGTTTTTATTAAATATGAAAAAATAGTTTACATGTGAATTAATATTTACTAGTAAAACTTTTTTCTTATAGGGTAGTCTTATATTCACGTCCCCCCCCTAAATTAATATTCAAATTTTGGGGGGTCGGCTTATAATCAGGGTAGTCTTATAAATCGAGCAAATACTGTATTAGTAAAATATACAAAAATTTTAAAAACAAAAGTTACAAAAAATTAAACAAACATTTGGTAACATTTAAAAATAATTATGCAATGATGTCACCAATCTATCTTCCCAAAAATCATGACATAAGAAGAGTTAAATAGCATTTTCAATTTTTTTTTTTAAATGTATGGTTTGATGGGGTAAACTGAATTGGCCCAGCACAAAAAAAGTGGGTGAAGACTGACTGGATATCCAAATGAAAGAAAAAAATGCACACCAGCCCAGCAAACCTATGAATGGGTGGTATCACTGTACTCAGGAAATGTTGCTGAATAGATATTGTAGTGTTTGGCTGCGACACATACCAGGAGTTATAAATCCATGCCTTTAGTACAATGTGTGGTGGAATCTCTTGCATGGAAAGGGTTAAAATAACAGCATTTGAAACACCCTGGGGTGTGTAGTTTTCAAAATTCTATGATTTGATGGGGGTAAAATGTATTGGCTGACTTCAGAGATGTTCCAAATAGCACATGGGGCCGAAACACCAGATTTGGAAACAAAATGGTTTTGAAATAGAAAAACGCTACTTGTACTTATTGCCCTATAACTTACAAAAAAACGAATTCAGTACATATAGTAGAATCTATTTAGCAAGTTTTTTTAATTAGCGTTTGTGGATGAATAAAATATTTTTCAACTAAAAGTGAGAAAAACAGCTTTTTTTCAATGTTTTCACCACATTTTATTATATATGATCCAAAAGAATGGTATCTGAAGAAAGCCCTTCTTGTTCTGAAAAAAATAATATTTATTTAATGAGCAGTAATAATAATGAGAGAGAAGAAAATTACAGCTAAACATAAGTGTCATGCTAAATTCTTGTGTTAAAGGGTTAGCAAGGCATATTGCATGAAGAAAAAAGTTTTTCTTAGGGCACATCTATGTAGAGTTCTGGCCAGATCCTAGCATGAAATTAGTGAGGCAGGAAGAGGACCTAAGCAATCTTCAAAGGATACCAGATGTCCTGTCTTGGGTACCATAAACTCTTACAGAAGACCAGGCACAGGGGCCACAGCACCTTGAGCCTTCTTCTATTTTGATTTACTGGGGAGCTGGCCCTTCCTGGCACAGCTAAGCACCTGAGTTCCTGTGGTGTGTGCAGATTCCCGATTCTGGTGACACGTTCCACTTAATGTCATGGTGAGGTTCTCTTGTGTTGTGTTCGTTTTGCGACGTCCATGATAAGCACCACAGCAATCTTAAAACAGCCATTGTCAAAGGGTAAAAAAAATAAAAACAGTCTGGTCCTTAACCCCTTCAGTCCCAGGGATTTTTGGTACCTCAAGTCCCGGAGCATTTTTGCGCTATGTCGGTTCTGCGATTATTCTCCTTTCCTGTGAATAGTGTACCAGTGTAAACTATATATTGTTTTTTTCAAGGAGAGATAGCGCTTTCATAGTTAATGATTAGCTGAAAATTTAGGATGAGAAATTTAGTAAAAACTAGCGGAAAAAAACCCCAAATTTTTTATAAATTTTCCCTCTGAATCCTCACAAAATTAGGTAAAGTGATGGAAATTCCCCATCAAGTTTATCAATTCAGGTGTCCTGATTTCAGAAATACCTAATTTCTATAGATTTTCCACCCCTTCCCAGCACTTATAGGGAACATACTATAAGGTGTACATTATTTGTAGAATTTTTATGCTTATAGCTTAACAGGTTTGGGGGTTGTGAACGGGGCCGGATGGTTTAGATAGGGCAACGAGATGTAAGGGTTTTTCCTTTTTTATATATATTTTTTAATTATATATATATAATATATAAAGCAGGGGATGATAATAGAGGGTGTGTATATATCCCCTTATATTTTGCAGGGTGGTTACCCTCAATAGTTTCTACCGCCCACTTTATAGGCATTCTTTTTCTACAATAGAGTAATTCCTTTCACGTGGGTTAAGCTTCCTGCTTATGTACAAGATTGGGTGCTCTTCCCCTCGGGTTTCCTGAGAAAGGACTGCTCCCAGTCCAACGTCAGATGCATCTGTCTGCAAAATGAATTCTTTGGAGAAGTCAGGGGTTACTAACACTGGTTGGGTACAGATGATTTCTTTCAACTTTTTGAATGCATTCTCAGTTTCTGGGGACCATTTTACCAACACCGGGGCTTTTGCTTTTGTAAGGTCAATTAAAGGACTTGCAATCGATTAGACCAAGGAATCTTCTCACCTGTTTCTTAGTGGCTGGTTGTGGCCAATTGCGTATGGCTTCTATTTTTGCCTGCTGAGGTTTCACTAACCCCCTTCCAATTGAATACCCTAAGTATTTGGCTTGATTGTATTTGGCCAATTGTACATTTACTAGGGTTAGCCGTTAACCCAGCATCTCGAATTGAATTTAACACGGCTTGCACCTTTGGAAGGTGAGATTCCCGGTCTTCACTATGTATGACTACATCATCTAAATATGCAGCTGCATAACGCATATGTGGTTTCAGTATCCTGTCCATCATCCTTTGAAAGGTGGCAGGGGCCCCATGTAAACCAAAAGGTAAAACCTTGGTGCTCTGTCCGGGAATTTTTTACTCACACATAGTCTTCCAGGCTGCAGAAGATGGTGCCTACAGATGATGTTGAGGCCTACCTTATGGCATTTGAGCGAACAGCGGATAGAGAAGGCTGGCCTGTGGCTGAATGGGCAAGCTTAATAGCACCGTTTCTAAGTGGAGAACCCCAAAAAGCATACTACGATCTGGAACCAGACCAAGCAAGGGATTATAACAAGTTAAAATTGGAGATCCTGGCACGTTTGGGAGCTACAGCCGCTATCCGCGCACAGAGATTTCACGCCTGGATGTACAGCCCAGGAAAAGCCGTTCGGTCACAGATGTTTGACTTGATACATCTCGCCAGGAAGTGGTTACAGCCGGAGCTTAACTCATCAAGCTACATAGTGGAGCAACTAGTGATGGACCGATTTTTGAGAGGTTTACCAGTTACTCTCCACCGGTGGGTCAGCCAGAGCGACCCCCAGACAGCTGACCAGTTGGTTGCTTTAGTAGAGCGGTACATTGCAGCAGAAGAAGTAATTCAACATCCTGCAACGGAGCGACCTCGAAACCTAAAAAGCCCCAGCAAATATGGTAAGACTGCTCCTGGGAAAAGGGGGACTTTTGAAGAGCAAGTAGGCTCTTATAATTCCAGGGACATAACGGCAAGAGAAAGAGGTTTTTTCATGCAGGAAGAACCTACAAGGGACACTAGAATGATAAAATGTTTTTTTTTTTTTTTTTTTAAATCCATCAGCTTTTCATTAATTTTAATCTGGGTCTCTGAGTTTTTCTAATTTGTCCTTAGAAGGATGTTTTTTATTTTCTACAGCCTGCTGGTTTAATTTTTAATTTTATTAAGAGCCCTCTTAAGAAAGCTTTGAATGTACACCAATTATTTTCTGGAGAAGTGTCTTTGGGGTTATTCTCTTTGAAAAATAAATTTATTGATTCCGCTAGATACTTCACATTTTCTTTATTATAGAGTATAGAATCATCTAGTTTCCACGTCGTTCTGGTTTTCTTAGTTAAATTATTTTTAGGGTAAATCAGAATTTTATTGAAATTTTCAAATAATATAGGGAAGGGGTACAGAAAGGAGAAAAAGGGAGGGGAAGGGAGGGGGGGACACAGTCCAAACAAGCGATAAACAGTGCGCCATCGCGCTACAGAGGAAGAGCCATAATAGAGTGCAGCGACAGATCACACTCAGGGACATATGGAGTGCCCGGTCAACTAAGGAACCACAGTCCGAAAACACAACAGGTATGAGCAATCACGTGCACATGACCGGGTATAGCCGTTTCGCGGAGGTCGTGAGCATTTGTGCAACATATGCGGAGAATCGGAGTGTACAGCCCGAAATAACGGTCAGTGCAAGAGCACCCGGGAAAGCCCAAAATGCAAGGGCCCAGAAGCAGCAGAAAGGCGCTGAGCAGACCGGAAGGAAAGGCGGAGAAGGGAAAAAAGGCAAGGAAAGGGAAGGGGGTGACAGGGTAAAGAAGAGGAGAGGGGAGGGAGAACCGGGGGGGGGGAGGAAGAAGAAAAAAAAAAAAAAAAAAAAAGGGGGGGTCACATAAAGATACAACACAAGTACACAGGGAGACAAAGAGGAGGAAGGAAGACAACAGAAACGCAAACGACACAAATTACTCCAGCAAGGGACGGATAGCAGGGTCACTCACGAAAGACAGCCAGTGGAACCACATGGCCTGATACCGCCCCATGCTCCCAGAAGCTATATGATGCAGTTCATCCAGAACCCGAATCTGCTCCACCCTGAGCACCCACTCGGTGAACGTGGGGGGGGAAGGACAACCCCAGCGTAAAGGAATAAGAGCCTTAGCCGCCACCAACAGATGGCAAAGTACTGATTTCCGGAAGCACCGGACGGATTGGGGCACATGAAAAAGAAGGAAACACTCCGGGGTAAGAGGGGGAACCGAATCCGTAAAGCGATGGAGCGTGGCGTGGACAGCAGACCAAAAAGGGACAATACCCGGACACTCCCACCAGATGTGGAGGAGAGAACCCGGAGTAGCGTTACACCGCCAACAACGGTTAGGAACATCAGGGCGATAGGTAGAGAGTAGCGCAGGAGGGCGGTACCAGAGGGCCAGCAACTTATACGACATTTCCTGATCTCTGGCACTCCTGGAACAACGGTAATTGAGAACACAGATCTTCTCCCACTGGGGCCGCGTGAAGGTGAGTCGCAGCTCAGACTCCCAACGACCCATAAACGCCGGAGGCACGGGATTAAAAGCGTCGAGGAGGAGGCCGTATAAACGGGAGACCCCATGAGCCAGTAAGGAGGGCGCCACACAGAGATCTTCAAACACAGTGAGGGTCCGAGAGAGATTGTGCTGTCGAGGCAGAGAGCAGCAGAAACTACGGAGCTGCGCGTACTTGAAAACATCGGAGAAGGAGGGGGGCGAAGAAGGGGAGAGCTGGTGCAAGGGCTTAAGACCCGCTGGCGACCAGTAGGAACGGATAATGCCAGTCCGATCAGAGGGGGGGACAGGGAAAAGGAACCGTCCCCGTCCGGGCGGGAAATCGGGGTTATCCTTGACAGCGGTCAGAGGGGAGGGAATAGTGGAAAGTCGGGTGTGCCGGAGCACAGAATGCCAGACGTCCAACGTGGCCCGAATAAATGGGTGAGGCATAGCCAGAGACCTGGCCGTCGGAATCGACAGCCAGGGCAGCACACCAGCAGGGGACCCCAAGAGACCAGACTCAACAGCCACCCACTGCTTATGACTAGGGCCGTGAACCCATTCAACGACCCGGAGAAGATGACACGCTCTGTAGTAAGAACGCAGGCAAGGCAAAGCCAAGCCCCCCTGGGACTTGGGCAGAATCAAAGTGGTGAAACGGACACGCGGGGCACGAGAACCCCAAACGAACCGCAAAATAGCCCGCCGCAAGGACACAAAAAACGTCGGGGGAAGAGAGATGGGGAGGGTCTGGAAAAGGTATAGCACACGAGGCATAATAGACATTTTAACAACATTGATCCGGCCTACCCAGGAAATCATCAGACAACGCCAACGTGACAGATCCGCCTGGATCCCGGCTAGGAGAGGTAAGAAGTTATAGCGAAAGAGCTGGGAGAAGTCGGGGGAGATCCATGTCCCCAGGTACTTAATTCTATCAGTATTCCATCTGAAAGAGAAGCATGACTGGATGGAGCGAACCTCAGTACAAGGCAAGGTAACGTTGAGGATTTCAGACTTGGATGGGTTAATCTTAAAATTTGAGAGCGCACCATAAACCGATAGTTCGCGCAAAATAATAGGGAGAGACAACCGGGGATGAGAGACAGGGAAGAGGAGGTCATCGGCATACGCCAGTACCTTATGGTGCGTGCTCCCAACAGAAAGACCGTCGATATCAGGGTTACATCTGATAGATTGCAGCAGGGGTTCTAAAGATAAAACAAATAAAAGGGGGGATAGCGGACAACCCTGACGCGTGCCATTTCTAATACGGAAAGGGGCAGAGGAGGTACCATTGACGCGAACACGTGCCGCCGGAGTGGAGTAGAGAGCGCGGATCCAAGCGAGCAGCCCGGGGCCGAAGCCCATACGCGTTAGAGAGGCAAACAGAAAGGACCAATCAACTCTGTCAAAGGCCTTCTCTGCGTCAGTAGACAGCAAGACCGCAGGGAGGCGGGCATGCTTAGCAAAATGCATCAGAGACAGCGCCCTGATAGTGCTGTCCCGCGCCTCCCGACCAGGGACGAAGCCGGTCTGATCAGGATGAACCAGAGAAGGCAGGAACGGTTTGAGACGATTGGCCAGAACCTTGGCAAACAATTTAAGGTCAGAGTTGAGCAAGGAAATAGGGCGGTAACTGCCACATTGATCCGGATCCTTGCCCTCCTTAGGAATGAGAGTGATAGAGGCCATCAACGTGTGATCGTGAATACGACCCCCCTCGAGGATGGAATTGAAGGCGGCTACAAAATGGGGGCCGAGGAGATCCTTGAAGGTAGAATAATACCGCAGCGGGAGCCCATCAGGGCCAGGGCATTTACCAGAGGGTGAGGACTTAAGGGCCAGCATAAGTTCGGGGAGCGTGATCGGGGAATCAAGGGAGGCAGATGCCTCTGCAGTGAGCGTGTGACGGATTGTCCTCTCCAAATAACGCCGGACCTCGTCCGACCCCACACGGGGCGCCGAAGGCGAATCTTCTCCGCGCACATTATACAACCTCTCATAATATGCCTTAAAACAATCAGCGATGTCTGAGGGAAGCGAACGAAGCTGGTCGTCAGAGGAACGGATTCTCGAGAGATACACCGCCTTCCGAGTCGCTTTCAGAGCCCTAGCAAGGTATTTGCCTGGTTTATTCCCGTGTTCATAGAACAAAGCTCTGGAGCGGGCAAAGGATCGCTGCATCCGGTCGTTGAGAATAGAGGCTAACTCACCCCTCAGAGTAAGCAAGCGTTGCAGGTCAGCTCCCGAACTAGATGACTTATGAGCCTGTTCTGCCTCCGCGATCTTGCCATATAGCTCATCAACCTTAGCCGCCGCCAGACGCTTACGACGAGAGCAGACACTGACAAAGTGACCCCTGATCACGCACTTATGCGCCTCCCAGACAGTCAGCAACGGGGTTTCAGGGAGCGAGTTCTCTTCAAAATAGCGACTGAGAACCTCCAATGCCTCCGCACTAACAGCAGCATCAGAGAGGATCGCCTCATTAAGGCGCCAGGAGCGCTCAAGAGGGCGGGCCAGAGGGGAGAGCAAGGAAAGCAGGACCGGAGCGTGATCAGACCAAGTGGTAACCCCAATAGTGGAGCTACGCAAGAGAGAAGCGTGTTGACAGGGAAGGAAGAAATAATCGATACGGGAGTAGGAGTGGTGAGACATAGAGTAAAAGGTATAATCCCGGTCGGAAGGATGCAGGGCCCTCCAACAGTCCAATAACCGATGCTCCGAGAGGATACCCGAAATCTTACGAAGAACATGACGAGGAGTCCCGGTCGTGCCCGCAGAAGTATCTAGGGCCGGGTGTAAGGACACATTGAAGTCACCCCCTAGCACTAGGATCCCCTCCTGAAAGCCCTCCAACTCCCGAAAGACTCGACGCAGAACGTTAGGCTGACCTCTATTGGGAAGGTAGACATTGGCAAAGGTATAAGTTTGCTGCAGAATCACCCCCTTAACCAGCAAGAACCGCCCCTCAGGATCTTCCCGAGTATCGAGCAAATGAAACGGAAGCCTATTAGAAAAAAGCAGTGCCACACCCTTGGACTTAGCAGAAGGATTATCGCTAAAAAACCCCGTGGGAAAGAATCGAGAAATCAGTCTGGGGGCCTTAGATTTCAAGAAGTGCGTTTCCTGCACGAAAGCAACATCAATTCTCCCACGCTTAAGATCCCGCAGAAGGGAGGAGCGTTTTTCCGGAGTATTCAGGCCACGGGCATTAATAGAGAGCAGAGTCAAACCGGCAGCCATAACGTATATCGCACGAAGACGGAACGGGACACAGATGACAACTACGACAACAACAACAACAACAACGACAAGGACAACAACAACACCAATGAGAAAGGGAGAAAAAAAAAAAAAAAAAAAAAGGGGGGGGGGGTCAAGCGCGGGTCGAGGAAGAGAAAGGCGGGGTGGGAGAAACAAGGAAGGAAAGGAAGAGGAAGGGGAAGGAGGAGGGGGACAGGGGGAAAAAGACACCAACTACGCCCACTGGGAACACCGAGCCCAGTAACGGAAGGGCGATACTGTGTAGGGGAAGAGCCGACCGACAAGAAAGAGAGAAAACCAGAAACAAAGGAGAAGAGAAGAAAAGAGAAGAGGAGAAAAAAAAAGACGAGCCCAAGAAGGGCCGCCGCTCGCAAGTACGCAAGACAGAAAGCGCAAGGACCGCAAAGAGATGAAAAGACGGAAGGGCGGAAAGTAACAGCCAGGTCATGCAACCTGGACAATGAACGATAGGGATACTGTCCCGTGACAATGCAACAGTGAGAAGAAACATATAAACGAGAGCATCAGAAACCCTTGCTCATCACCGAGTGCAAACAAAAGTGTTGAGACCCAAGAACAAAGCCAGAGCAACCCCACCGAGCATAGGTAGTAATGATACACATACAAGGTTAGACACGTGCGCTAGATCTCAAACGTGCACCTTAGCAGTGTTACAAAGCAGTGCGTCATTATGATAGAATTACCACACAATAAAAAAAAAAAAAAAAAAAAAAAAGACCACCCCAATCCTCCCCCCACCCTTGACCTAAATTGAGTAAACTTCGCATAAGGAGCCCAACATCACCAAGTGAAAATATCCGCCAAGCAGACATGGCGAATCAGGTTAAGTGCATACGTGGGCGCAGGACATGTGCAATAAACAAATAATATACCATGCAGATGGAGCCCGTAGGCACAAAGGAAGTGAGAACATTAGCCAAATAGACGTGTTGAGAGCAGTGCAGGTGCAGAAACACAAGGTGTAGAAAATTAAAGACGGCGCAAAAAAAAAAAAAAAAAAAAAAAAAAAAAAAAAAAAAACCCCGAACGGAACCCCCCCACCCTTGTCCCAAAATGAGTAAACTTTGCATAAGGAGCCCAACATCACCAAGTGAAAATATCCGCCAAGCAGACATGGCGAAAGCAGGTGAAGAGCATATGTGGGCGCAGGACATGTACAAAAAAAAAAAAAAAAAAAAAAAAAAAAAAATAAATAAATAAATATAGTATACCATGCAGATTGAGCTCGTAGGCGCAAAGGTAGTGAGAACATCAGTGAAACAGACGCGTTGAGAGCTTTGTAGGTGTAAATCGAATACGGCGCAAAAAAAAAAAAAAAAAAAAAAAAAAAGGGGGGGGAAATATGTGTGTGTACAGCGTGGGTGAGGAAGCTGTGAACGAGACAAATGTCAATGAGAGAGTCCCAACGAGAGTCTAATGAACATGAGAAAAACAACAGGTGAGATGATGGTGATGGCAGCAAGACTCACAACCAGCTACTCCTCGATGTCACCCCGACGGCGGGAAGCCAGAGCGTGCTGCGCATGGGAGACCCGGCGTCGAGGGGAATCCCTGCGGGACAGATCCAAACGACCACGGCTCCGAGGCGGCAAAGCTGGGGTACGAAGAGAGCCGAGAACCACGTCTGCAGATGACCAGTCCAAGATGTGTAGGTCCGGAAAGCCCAGATGCTGCAGAACGCCGCCGACGTCCTGGTAGTGCCTGATGACAAGAGAACGATTGTCGTGGCGGATGATCAGGGCAAAAGGGTGCCCCCAACGGTAGGGCACACCAAGCCTCTGCAATTCAGCCGTCAGTGGCCGCAGGGCCCTCCTAGCCTGCAGAGTCAGGTCGGAGAGGTCTTGATAGAAGGACACTTGGTGCCCGTCAAACGGCCAAGTGCCCACCTCACGCGCACGAAGCATGATGGCTTCCTTCACCAAAAAATCGGCAAGGTGGCAAATTATGTCTCTAGGGGGGGTCCCAGGTCCCCCTCTAGGGCGAAGGGCTCTATGAGCTCTATCCAGGGGCATCAGGGAGTCAGCCGAACGGCCCAAGAGATCATTAAAGAGCCGCGTAAGGAGCGCCTTCGTATCCTCCGGGCCATCAGACTCCGGGATCCCACGAATGCGAATGTTGTGTCGACGGCCCCTGTTGTCAAGATCCTCAATCCTGCGGCGGAGCTCTTGCAGGTAACGAGAGTGTTGCGTCGCTGTCTGTTGTGAGTGAGTATGTGCCAGTTGATGTTGTGTCGTGGAGGCCTCGAGGGTCTGCACACGTTTTTCCAATGTGGCCAGGTCTGAACGCACCGCAGAGACTTCGTCGCGAACCACTTGTTTAAGCTCTGCGATGAGCAGCGAGAAGTCTGACTTCCACGGTGCTGAGGAAAAGAGACTCACCACCTCTGGAGGCTGGGACGCAGGCGGTAAGTGCATCGCCGGGGCTGGCTCTTCAACCGACGAGGAGCTGGCAGGAGACCGGGCCTCGTGGTCCTCAGGGGCCTGGGAGGCCAAGTCCGCCGGTGTCCGAAAATACTCGCGGAAGGAAGGATTTGAGGAGCGCGAACGGTCCCCCGGAGTAGAAGGGTCAGTGGCCGGTTTTTTGGAGCGACCCATGAGGGCTAAAAGCGCGGTTTATCGTGAGAAAGATGCGAGCGGCGGCAGAGGTATCGGCTCAAGCGTCCATCTTACTCGGCGGTCGGACACGCCCCCCGTTAAATTATTTTTAAATTCCGCCACTAAAATATTATGGTCAGACCAAGTGTTGTTTCTTATTTCTATTTTTTTGTACTCGACCTATCAGAGAAGAGGAGCATAAAATGTAATCAATATGTGAATATTACAAATGGACATTAGAAAAGTGTGTATAGTCCCTTTCTAATGGATGATATACTCGCCAGGTGTCCAAAAGGTCAAAATTAGCTATTGTATTTTGAAACATCCTTGCAAGGGACTTTATCCTTTTATCACTGATCCTCTTCTTATTGGTTTTGGTATCTAATTCAATGTCTAAGACGCAGTTAAAGTCTCCTGCTATAATGCAGTTACCCATCTTAATTAGTTCTACTTGTTCTAAAATCTTATTCAATAGGTGTATTGGAGAGCTATTTGGTAAGTATACGTTTACTAAAGTGTACCAATCTTCGTCTATCTTACAAATTATAATTATATATCTTCCCTCAGGGTCATGAAATTCATATTTTATTTCAACTTGAAGGGAGGAGGAGAAAACTATTGCCACCCCACTCTTCTTCTTTGATTCGTTAGAAGCATGGATCAAGACTGGATATTTCACCCCCCCCCATTTAATTCTATCTAACCTCCTCCAATGAGTCTCCTGTAGAAATCCAACATCTACCTGCTCTTTACACATAAAGTTATAGACTATAGAACGCTTAAATGGTGAATTCAAGCCCTGCGTGTTGACCGAGCACATCTTATTCAAGGAACACTAGTCCCAACCCCAGGCAGCAAAAGAAAGAAAAAACACAAGACAATAGACACTTCATCGGAAACTATGAGCCGTCCAAGAAACTTGGGGGACACATGTCCCCCTCTCCAAATGCAGCTAAACAGCAAACAATTATACAGAAGGAACATGCCAAAAAAGAATATCATGCAGAGGTTCAACCCACTCTGCTCATAGTGCCGATAATAGCCAAGGAGAAGAAATAGAAAAACTAAAAATAGAGTATCCTTGAGCCTCAAAGAAAAAATGGTCAAGGTCCAACTCAACATATAACCACAAACACGACTCCAGGGAACCTTAGGAACCCATCCTAGGTCCCCTCGAAAGGGAGGTCTCCAAACAAGCACACCTCCTATGTCTGATTTAAGACATATAGTAGGGATAGCAACACTCGCTGATACTAGATTTATTGTAATTAAAAAAAAAAAAAAAAAAAATACGGCCAACAAAAATTGTCCTCATTAATCTCATTTTCTTAATGGTATTATAGCGCACACCCTTGAGTGCCTTTAGATCATAATTAGCAGCCATTGTATAGTGAATTAATGCTCTAAGCTGAATCATCCATTTCCCTAGTGTTTCTAGTAATGAGATAATAGGCATTTCCTCTTCTTCCCCTCTCCCTCTTCCTCTTCCTTCCTTTTTGTAGTAGTTTCATAATCCCCCCCCCCCAAAAAAAAAAAATATCAGAATGATAAAATGTTTTAAATGTCGGGCATTTGGACATATAGCAAAAGTGGTTGTGTAAAAAATCATCCATGGTGTTCGGTGACTGGAAGGGAAAACAGTGCAGGCCTTACTAGACTCTGGAAGTATGGTGGAGATTGCGGGAAACACACGAACAAGTCGGTAAGGTGCAAAAGAGACTGAAGAAAATTGAGGATGTCATTAAAGCACTTATCCAGTGCACCACGGTGCAGCAAGAAACTAACAAAAGGGCAGCTGAGACTAATACTATATAGCAGGAGAATTTCGCTGCACTACAGCAACTGGTGCTAGCCCAAAAAGAAAACACAGAGGCTATGATCAGGCAAGCCACATTAGCTCAAGCTGAAGCTCATCAAATGCTCAGAGAGGAGCAGCAAAATGCCACTCATGCCATGCAGCAAGAGATCATTTGGCTCCCTTTGAGAGAGGGAGAGAGCTGCTAAGCTACTGAGCGCTGCAATTATTGCATACAATGTTATTTTGTTTGTTGGGAACGGATAAGCCGTCTAACTGCAGTTAGGTTAGTTAGTGCTCACAAGAGCAAGGCTTTTGTTTTGATTTGTTTATTTTTTCTGTTATGCCTGTGGTGAAAAGTAAAAACAGGCCCAGCATTTTATTTTACCCTCCTCGTGTCTGAGCCGTCTCTGCAGCCTGGAAGACTATGTGTGAGTAAAAAATTCCAGGACAGAGTACCAAGTGAAGGGGTATTGTGTCACAATATCAATATATATATATATATATATATATATATATATATATATATATTTATTTATTTATATATTATATATATATATTTTTAAATGGCTAGAGGTCCTCTTAGGGACCTCTTGAACATCTTATTAATGCCAGTGACATCACTTTAGCCTGCACTTATTGTATTATTTTAGTGATTTTTTTTTTAAATCACTAACCTTTTTTTTTCTCTTTTCTTTGTTTTGTTTTTCAGCATGTGAGGAGAGTGAGAAACATGGTTTCTCACTTTCCTCCCTGGGATCCCTGCAAGGGATATCCTGTCCTCTAGTTAATAGAGCAGGGGTGTCCAAGTTTTTCTGCAGTGGGCCACTTCATCAGAACTGTATACGTGCGAGGTCCGCACTCATTTTTCACTGTGAGAAAATATGGCCTTTAATAAAATATGCAGATTAAAATAAAGTAAATGACAACTTTTCCTCTCACTGATTTCTGGGCCTAGAAAGTTTCGTGACTACAAATTCAGGATTCTGGATAAGTAAAAATGGATAAGTAAGATATCCCTATTTATCCTAGGGATACACCGAAATGAAAATTCTGGACCAAAACCGAAAATTCAGGGTTCACTTAGCTGAAATCGAAACCCCCCCCCACCTTTAATTTAATAACAATGTTATATATATATATATATATATATATAAATAATTGTTAACAGCAATCTCAGGCATACCCAGATTCCAGCATGTACTGGTTGGCTGGGCATGACAGGAGTGGGATTGCTGTCAACAATCATATATAAATTAATATTGTTATTGTATTTTTTTGTCCAGTTTTGGTGTGTTAACCACACTTTTATTAAAAGTAAGTAACACACCACAATTGGACACCTTGAGGTGCATGTTGGACGCCCCCGTAATAGAGGGTAACACCAGCAACTTTAAAATAATTATATGCATGTCTGTAAAAATGCTTCCTGTGCAACCAGTTAGAACTTACTTCGCCTCGAAATCCATAAGTAGCAATGTTAGACAAGTCTTCGAAGGATTGAAGTTTGCTTGTGGTAAATCGCTCACACACGATATCCAAGTCTTCTTTCTACAAAGAAAAGCGAGTTTGCGGTTCAAAAAGCTGAAAGTTTTGTTCATACTGCGAGTCACAAATTTCATTAGAAGAATAAGAAAGGGAGAAACACACAAAAGAAAAAAAAACATTTCAAACAAATTATCAGATCAGTAAAACAAGCAGGGAACAAATTAGACTTTTCAATAGCACTTGTATTAATACATGAAATAGGAATCCCTAATTCCTACAACTAAACATTTTACATGGTTCCTGTGTTTTATTATATTTTTGGTAAAAAAAAAAAAAAAACTTCACGTCTGCAGCATGTATTGTATTTCTACATATGAAATTAGTGTGGATATTTCAACTAATTAGGCGAAACAAGATGTAAATCTCATATATATTTTTACTATTAACAAGATTTAATTTTATTATGCACCATCTGCTTCTACAAATACATGACTTTAATGAAAACTCAACTCACATACTTGGTAATGGCTATCTCATCCAAAAGGAGAAGTAAGCTGGCATGCAGTCTATGCAAGTCCACTTTAACCGTCTTTGAAATGAGTTGGCACTGATTTTCAGGGCCAGAATGGGGACAACAATGCAACCTTGGCACTTTAAGGCTGGAGGCCATATATGGTGTGGGTGATGCTCACATAGCATGTTGGCCGCTCATATCAGCTGGAACATTGTAGCACCCAATATGCTGCTGGAGTGGCAGATCAGGTGTGTATTGAGAGATGCTAGCCAGCTGCCTGATGTGCCAAATGGCAAGTCTGGGCCTACTGATTTATTTGTATGACGTATGAAGCACAGGACTCCATGCAAAATGAACTCCGATCTGCATATAAATAAAATTCACAAACGAAGCGACTGGAAAGTCTATTTTAAGAACTTGGTTTGCATGACAGCTACATAAATTGCACACAATTTACAGTGGCCTCCACATAGCATGCTACAAGCAACAATACAAACTAAATTCAATTCTAAAGGAATAAAGAGCTCACCCTTATTCCACATCCATTGTCTTGAATCTGGATTAATTTCATTCCACCTTCTTTAACAGTCACCTGGATGCTTGTTGACTTTGCATCTATACTGTAATAAACAAGATTGGCAAAAAAAATGTTAAATATAAAATCCAGCAATTGCACCTTTACTTACATAAAGGTTTTTTTTGTTTTAATAACGATTCATGAATAAGGGAAAAGAGAACAAGATAAGAAAAAATAAAATCGATAATGCAAGTGGACAGAATTCATCATCCCCAATGATGCAGCAACCTGTGACAGAGTCAGGATTCTATCAAACCTGTCCTAAATATATCACAATCATCACGTGTTTTATAAGTAAGAAGTATACATGGGGAAAATACAAAACAAAAACACTCTATATACCTATATAATTTTACATTTCCCTACCTATGCCTACACCTAACCCTAAACCCCAGTAACTACAAAATATACATTTTTTAAAAAGTACATATATAAAATATGACCCTTAGGCTCCATTTGTTTTTTCCCAAAATAAAAAAAGTGGAATTTTTTTTCTTCTTCTTTTAAACCTGAGTTTTTGAATCACTGTTTCTTACTGCTCTCTGTCTCTCTCCAGCTCACAATCACTGCGAGAAGGAGAACGGCAGTAAACAGAGGCAAAAGGTAGTGGTTCCAAGCGCTGCCTTTACTATTCTGCCGTATCCGTGCATGTAGACCAACCATCCCGGTACTGTTTTTAACTGGCGATGTACCAGGTACGTCATTGCTAGCGAAGGGGTTATACACTAAATAAACCTGTGTTACTGTTTACAGATAAAAATGTATATGTAATTGCATATGTACACAATTAGGAATAGTATTATTAAAGCATATGTCCTATGGAAATTTCATTAGCACTAATTTTGTTTTAAAAAATTATTTTGCTCCAATCAACTTCCTTTATATAAAGACATAGAGGCTGCCATTTTTATCAATCGTGATATTTTCAATGACAAACCTCAATCTGAGAGGAGGCTTTACAGGAAAGCCTAAGAGGACCCTAACCTCCTCCCCAAACATTTCAGGTATCCTAATCCAGTGTTGTGGCTACCCAAAGAGCCACCATGTGACGGGCTGTAGCTGAGCATCGAGAGGAGGCCAGACAGAAGCAGTCATAGGACAAATGGTTATGGACTTTCCACCTCCCTGGGTCGGTCAGGGGACATCAGATGATCTCCCCAACTGGCCCTCAAACCCCACTGCCTGCAAAAGTTCAGCTCTCAAAAATCAGTACTACAAACACTTACACTTTGTTTGTTCTCATTAGAAAGTGTGTCCAGCTATGTTTTTAAGTCATTCTATTTTTATTTACTACCACAAAGAAGTATGACAAGGAGCCAGGGTGTTTAATCGCTAATATGCATCAGAATGGTTGACAAAAAACCCAGCACAATTCTTTTAAAATTGTATTTTTAATCTGTAATATAGCAATAGTGGGAGCACCCATCGTTTGCATCATCTTGTCTCAACCATTGATCTACCGGTTGTAGATCAGCCACCATTTATTGGTCTGGGTGAAGGGAAAGAATTTTAAGACGGGGAATTCATGAGAAATGATGACCCATAGAAACATTGAATTTAAAGCAGATTAGCCATTCGGGCTATCCAGTCTGCTTGCTTGCCTGCCGCCCGATGTAAAGAGCGAAACCATAATCAATCAGTCTTGTCTCACTCAGATTTAGGACAGATTTATGTCTAGCCCACGCATGTTTAAATTCCTTTACTGTATTAGTCTCTACCACTTTTGATGGAATGCTGTTCAATGTATCTATCATCCTCTCAGCTCAGATACAGAATCCAATAAACGAACATTTAAGCATCGCGAAAATAGTTACCAAACAAAGATTGACTTGACACTTTCCCTTTGAATGTCATAAAGCGGCTCACTGATTTAACCCCTTAATGACAATTGCCGGTCCTGGCACGGAAAAGCATGTGCTTTACGACAATTGACGTGCCAGGACCGGCACGTCTTTAAACGGGTGCAGAAAGCGATCTACTATCGCTTTCTGCACCCAAAAAGCGTTGCTGAATGCCTCGAACTCGAGGCATTCAGCAACGCCGCGATCGGCACGAAGGGGCCATCTCTGGCCCCTCCACGGGGCGTCAACATCCGCCATACTTTGTATGGCGGCGGACGCCCGTTTTAAAAGCGTTTAGGAGGCGATCGACGATCGCCTCCTAAACTTAAATGGTGTCGCTGGAATGCCTCGATCAGGAGGCATCCAGCGACACCAAACACTAACCTTTTGATGGGCGGTCACAGCCGCAGCTGCCGGCAATCTTCGCCATCAAGGAAGATGGCCGCCGCCCTGTAACAGGAACCACAAATTTTAAAAGTTCGCTAGATGGTCCAGACCATCTAGAGAACTTTGGCTCCACTTGCAGGTTGAACACAGGTACTGCATTCACCATGCAAGTCAATGGAGCCCAGCTTTCTAATCACAGTGTGATTAGTAAAAATAAATTAAAAAATAAAATAAAATTAATAATAATTAGAAAAAAATAGTAAAAAAACAGTAAAATGTAAAAATCATTTCCCACTGATGTCACTATCAGGGGAACCTCCAAGTTGAAAAAAAATGTTAAAATTTTTTTAAAAAAAAATAATAATAAAAAAAAAATATATATATAAAAAATATATTTTTGTGAGAAAGTCCTAAAATTAGCATATTAGCTTAAAACAATTCTCGCATGGAAAGAGTTAAAATACTGGCATATTAAATGCCCGTGGGGTGTCTACTTTTAAAAAATGTATGATTTGATGGGGTAAATTGAATGGGCCAGGTTCAACAACGTCCCAATTAACACGGGGGGAAGGATGGCCACACATCTAATTTCCAATTAGAAAAATGCACACGTACCAAATGTGGCCTTTTAGTTCCCCCAAAAAATGACACACCCATGCATGTGGGGTATCACTGCACTCAGGAGATGTTGCTGAACACATTATGGGGTGTCGTGTGACAGCGGCATATACCAGGAGCTGTAAATTCATACATAAAGTAGGTGTGTGTGGGAAAAATACACACACAAAAATATTACTGCAAACTTTGAAAAAATGCTGGTGGTAAAATGTGTGCATGCAAAGAGTTAAAATACCAGCATTTAAAATACCCTGTGGTGTCTAGTTTTGAAAAATATATGGTTTTGTTGGGCACACTGAAATGGCCCGGCTCAAAGATGTACCAAATAGGGCATGGGCAGTGGATCCCAAATGCCAAAGTTCAACATTGAAAAAAGCGCATTCCCCAAATGTGGCCCTTTTGCCCCAAAACAGCCAGGCAAAATCATTCATGTGAGGTATCGCTGTACTCAGGAGATGTTGCTGAACACATATTGGGGTGTTTTGTGATAGTGACATATACGAGAACATTTTAATTCATACCTGAATTAAAATGTGTGTGGAAAACCAAATGCAAACAAATGACTACCACAAAGTTTGACAAAGACTGGTGGTAGATATGGTGCATGGAAAGAGTTAAAATACTAGCATTTGAAATACCCTGGGGTGTCTAGTTTTCAAAAATATATGGGTTTATTGGGCACACTGAAATGGCCCGGCTCAAAGATGTACCAAATAGGGCATGGGCAGTGGATCCCCAAATGCCAAAGTTCAACATTGAAAAAAGCGCATGCCCCAAATGTGGCCCTTTTGCCCCCAAACAGCCAGGCAAAATCATTCATGTGAGGTATCGCTGTACTCAGGAGATGTTGCTGAACACATATTGGGGTGTTTTGTGATAGTGACATAAACAAGAATATTTTAATTCATACCTGAAGTAAAATGTGTATGACAAAACAAATGCAAAAAAATGACTACCATAAAGTTTGACAAAGACTGGTGGTAGATATGGTGCATGGAAAGAGTTAAAATACTAGCATTTGGAATACCCTGGGCTGTCTAGTTTTCAAAAATATATGACTTGATGGGGTAAAATGCATTGGCCGGGTTCAAAGATACCCAAAATGGCACATGGGGGGAAGAATTACCAGATTTGGAAAAAATGGCTTTGAAATAGCAAAACGCTACCTGTACTTATTGCCCCATAATGGGTAGAAAAAAGCAAAAAAACATAAAAACATTGGGTATTTCTAAACACAGGACAAATAGTAGAATCTATTTAGCAGGTTTTTTCATTACCTTTTATAGATGAGTTAGTCATTTTTTTCTAAATTTTTCACCATATTTTATAATTTTTTTAACAGTAAATAATATGATACAATCAAAACAATGTCATCTAAAGAAAGCCCTTCTTGTCCTGAAAAAAACAATATCTAATGTGTGTGGGTTCAGTAAACGGGAAAGAAGAAAATTACAGCTAAACACAAGCAGTGCAGAAATGTTAAAAAGGCCATTGTCACAAAGGGTACAAAAAGTAAAATCAGCCTTTGTCTCGAAGGGGTTAAATGGATGGCTGAAAAGCAAATTAATGAAGTGTTGACATTCCTCATAACGCAGCATGGCGCAATTTTGTGTAATTAGCTTTGCCTGTACCATAAAGCCACTACAACTCGGGCATTTAGATAGCTCGTAATGTGATTGAGTTACCAGTTCTCCATCATCTCCTTGATCGCATTGGCGGGTCGCTGGATGACCTCCCCTGCGGCGATCCGGTTGACTACTGTCTCGTCCAGCCGACGAATTACACCGGCCGTTAGCGGCATGTTTACCACAGGCCTACAAGACACCAGCCGGTCTGCGCAAACACTACTAAATGAAACCTAGCCTCCAACTACTCCGGAGAAGGAAGGGTCCGCTTCGACATCTAATGGTTCGCAGCCATTACATCCGTAAACATCACCATAAACAACTTTTTTTTTTTTTTTAATTTTGCTTAAGCGCTTTTATTGATCACAAAAGATTTGGCGCCTCTGCACGAACGCTTAACGCAGCCGCATGAGTGCGATAACGTCACTCGCAGACAGCCGGCCGAGGCCGGCCTCAGTATTGTTTCTGACAGGCGCTGTCATGAAATGGGCGGGGCTATTAGTGGTGGCGCTTGTGTTCCCTGTGCGCAAAGAGACGGGGATAATAAAGAGCGACCTAAGAAACAGCACTGAAGGTACTCTTCGTAGAATTAAGGATCGTGCGCCGTTCGTCATCTTTCAGGGAATGTTACATGAAGGCAGTCACTGATGGGTTAAACCGAAAGTTTCAGCGCTATGTTATTAACTTGTTCATGGCCGTATGGATGCACATTTATGTCGTGAAAACGTGGTTGCAACAACCACTTGGTTCTGTGGTTTTTGCATCAGCAGGGTGGTGTCTGTGAAGAACTCAGTTCGGGACATACTGAAACGAATGACGAAATGGAGTGCTCATAGACTATACCGGAGGGCAATGCCCATAGACTGTAATAGAAAGGAGAAGAAAAAGTGAACCTTTATAAAACCTTAAGAGATATCGTATAGATCTTTAGTACATATACCCCTCTAGTACAGTCACGTGTTCTGGGAGTCAGATTAGGTGGAATTGTAGATGTGTCCTAGGGAATGACAGGATAGGATGGGAAATAAAAAGTGTTTTTCCAACAAACCCCTGAGATATATCATAGATCAATGGCACCTAGTACAGTCACAGGTTCTAACAGATAAAGTGGAGCTATAGCTGTGCATATCTCCCAATTTCTACTAAAACCATTGGCACTACTGGACATGTGCACAATCCTGCGCATGCGCGGTATGCATTTTCTAGTGCCTTAGAAAATGAAAGTTTGTCTGCAGGATTGTGGTCCCAAATAATGTGGAGCTCTGTCTCAAAAAGTGTAACAGAGGTAGAGCTTGTGACAGCATACCAAAGTCAGGACTGTACCCTACAAAGCGGGACAGTTGTGAGGCACTGCTGTGTTCTACTGAGGTGAATGATAGCATTTAGAGAAAATAAAAGGTGTTTTTCAGAGAAAAATAAACAGACGTATTAAATACCCCCTAGTCGCAGGTTTCAACACTCAGCTTAACCCGTTCAGGACCAGGGCTGGTTTACCATGTATTAAGAAAGAGCCCCCAAGTAACAGGAATACCCCACATGTATGTGTAGGGCATGTTTTTTTAGGCCTGCTGGTTCAAAATTGGAAAATGCGCATTACAGTTTTCAAACATGGAAGTTTAACAGATTTAACTGCATAAAACTATATATTTTTAAAACGTAGACAGCGCAGGGAATCTGATTGGGGCATATGTCCCATACAGTTTATTCCTCACCAGCACCTTCTGCATTTCCAAGTGTTGTAGAACATGCACATTTTAGTTTTCAGACTTGGAATTTTGACAGATTACTTTACTGGGCCCATGTCTCAAAAAAATACCACCACAAATTTTGACAAAGGCTGGGGGTAAAATAAGTGCATAGATAGGATTAAAATACCAGCGTTTGAAATTCCGTGGGGTGTCTAGTTTTAAAAAATATATATGATTTGATAGGGTGAGCTGACCAGCTTCAAAGATGTCCCAAATAGGACATGGTGGCAGAAGGACCTTATGTAAAATTTCCTCGTCAAAAAATGCGCACTTCCCAAATGTGACATTTTACCTCCCAAACAACCAGACAAACCCACGCATGGTTGGTATCACTGTACTCGGCAGATGTTGCTGAACATGTATTGGGTGTGGTTTTACCAATGACAAAGGAGCTTTAAATTCACACCTGAAGTATAATTTGTGTGATAAAAAAACATTTTTTATAGGAAATTAGATGATATGGTAAAAAAAAGCCCCTCGTGTCCTTAAAAAAAAAACAATATTTAACTTGTGTGGGTTCACTATATGGCAGAGGAGAACATTGCAACTAAACGCGTATGAATAAATATTTTTATGACAAAAAAATAGCTACAATAACCAACACATCATAGACGTGAAAAAAATAGTTAATAAAAATAAACTAGGAAGCAAGTCTGAGGAGAAGTAACATTTATGAGCTCTCCCTTTTTCTTACACACAGGCCTTGGAAATATAAGTCTATCTTGTATGCTTTTGGATAGGCGTGTTAAAACTATGCCAATGGGGGGGCGTGGCCAACTGGCAACCAAGATGGACGCTTAAGTCCAGAGCTCCAGCGCACCTAGCCCGACTTTATGCTTCAGTTCACCGGTTACATTCCATTATGGGCAAAAATAATAGATCCAACAACACCCCCTTCGGGGTCAAAACAAAAACCGACACTTACCTCGGTTCGCTCTTATTTCGCGGCATCCTCGGACCACGATTCCCGCGACTCTCCTCACAGGCCTCCATCCTTGCCAGCCAGTGCCCTTAGCGATGTGGACGCAGACGACTCCCGAGATCCACAACCATCCTTCCCATACTCGCCGAGTCTAAATTGGCAGGAGAAGATTGATTCCTTGCCTACAAAGGATGATATCGCCGCTATTATAGCCAGAGCTACGCAAGGGATCCATGTGAGTTTGGCGGAAATACAAAATGACATACGCCATATTGGGGACCGCGTGGCTATACTAGAAGATGAACAGCCTAAGATCTGCAAAACAGTTGACCTGCTTACCAACCAGCTGAAAGATCAATCCAATACTCTAATACACCTCACAATAAAAATAAACTAGAGACTATAAAGCCAAATTAATTAAACTTCATTAACATTTTTTATTATTATGGTCTTATTAATAAATACAAATTTATAGAAAAACTGTCATGAATGCATCTTTAACACAGAATAAAGTTTTTAAGCCATTCTTTTTTCTATCCCCTCAAGGACCAAAGTTGTTTTACGTTTCTTCACATTTACAGAACAAAGTTGTTTTTTAAAGGACTTTTGCTATGTCTTTGTACAACCATCATTTCCATCCCACCAGGGCCGGACTAGTTATTTTTGTTTCTTTAGTTAAAATGATTTCATGTAAACAACAATACTATGTGAGTCAATTATGTCTCCTGGCTCTCTTACTTATCTTACTTTAAAGACCTTTGATATTATAGATCAGCTCACATGACACTAACATTTGGTTGCACCCTAAACAAAGAAACGAAACTGAGAAGCGTAGGAGGAAATTGTTAATAAGCAATATGACGTATGGTTTCGTGTTATTATGTACATTGTTTTATTTCCTGTTATGATTGTGTCAATATTGTTACAAAAATTATTATTAAGATATATTATTCCATATGTAGATATATGTCTGTTCATACGTGTGTGTGTATATATACCGTATTTGCTCGATTATAAGACGACCCCCCAAAATCTGAATATTAATTTAGGAAAAAAAAAGCCTGAATATAAGACGACCCTATAGGAAAAAAGTTTTACTAGTAAACGTTAATTCATGTAAACTATGTAAACTATTTTTTTTTTAAATAAAAGCTATGATTGAGAAAAAATTTTTTTATATTTTTATTTCCTTTTATTTTCCAACCTGCACCCCAGTTATGCACATCTGCCCCCAGGCTTGACACTTTGCCCCAGAAATGCCTTATACCCCTATATGCCACTGTGCCCCATGATATGCCTTTTAACCCTCTATATGCCACTGTGCCCCATGATATGCCTTTGACCCCCTATGTGCCACTCTGCCTCCAGAAATGCCATATACCCCTATATGCCACTCTGGCATTTAGGGGGTTAAAAGGCATATTATGGGGCAGAGTGGCATATAGGGAGGTATAAGGCATTTCAGGCGTATAGAGGGTTAAAGCGCATATCTGGAGGCAGCGTGGCATTAAGGGTGTTAAAAGGCATATCATAGAGTGCTCTGCCTACAGAAATGCCTTATGCCCCCCATTTAACACCCCCCCAAAACTTACCGGTGCGTCTGACTTCCAGGTGTGTAGTCGGGGCAGCGGGTAGACGCAGACAACCCCCGCTGCTAACCGCACCTCCTTCCAGCTGCCCCGACTACACACCAGTAGTCAGTGGCTGGTAATTGTCGCGGGCGTGCTGCGTCGGTGCGCACTTCATAAATGTGCAAGAAGAGAATGTCCTGCATCTTACCTGCAGGCATTTTTCTTGCACAGTCTGTTACAAAAAAGGGTATTAGGAAGGACTCCAGGTACCACTGCACTTCCTGTCCCTCTTTGCCAGGACTCTGCATCGATGAGTGTTTCATGATCTACCATAACAGGTTAGATTATTACATATATATATATATATATATATATATGTATAATTTTACGTTGCGTTAGGGTGACCCACAAGGGGTAAAGGGGGGTATTTTCAATTGGCACAATTCCATATGTTTTTGTCCTGCAAATTCCAAAAAAAACCATAAATAACCATATGCATAAAAAACTTATGCATGTGGGGAATCAGTTAGGCTGTATTTCTCTGCCGTGCACTTACCCTGTGCAAAAAAATCTAAGCAACACAGAAGTGTCGGTGAAAAAAGTGGAGGAAATTATTGCCACAGGGATTTTGGCAGTGATTGCTGGCCAAATGGTCGCATAAAAATTGTCCTGATGAGATACTCTGGGTTGTCTGCTTTACAGAAATATATACTTTTATGGGGGTATTTATAACTAGGGGGGGGTGCTAAACAGGCCCAAATGAAGCATAGGGCATCTAAAGGAAAATGTGAAAATGTCATGTTTGGTATCTATAACGCACATGGACCAATTGGTGCCATGTAATGTCCAGAAAAATGCACTATGCATGTGGGGTATTTCCGTAATTAGGAGAAGCGGCTGAACAATTTAGGCTGGATTTCTCTGCCGTAAAACACCCTTTGCCAAAAAATCTACGAATCCTACAAAACACTAAAAAGTTTTGGTGAAAAAAACATAGGAAATAATTTCTGTGGCCACCTTTAACAGTGATTGATGGCCAAAAGGCTGCATGAAGAGTGCCCAAATACCCCTGATAGGTTAGTTTCGGTTGTCTGCTTTACAGAAATATATACTTTTGTGGGTATTTTTGGTTTATTTGTTTATTGAGTTGCAATCCCATCATACCTAATTTTAAAATTCTACGGCTTTGTAAAACATAATGCACACTTTTTTTTTTTTTTTTTTTTTACATTTTCACTAGTTTTTACTAAATTTCTCATCCTTAATTTTCAGCTAATTATCTAACTATGGTATCAAAGAAAGCCCTCTCTCTCCTTGAAAAAATAACAATATATATATTGTACACTATTCACAGGAAAGGAGAATAAGCGCTGAACCAACATACCACAAAAATGGCAAAATTGCTCTGGGACTTGAGGTACAAAAAACCACTGGGACTGAAGGGGTTAAAAATAAGCTTTAAATTGCTTTATTTATGTAGTAATCCAAATAGCCAAACTACACATAATTTTTGATTAATAAAATACAATATTCATAGCTCTGAAAATATGCACAATATAGAATTTGAGCTAAAAGAATACTTTTCGTCCGTTTAAGTTGTGTTTGTATGTGTCATGTGGTGCATTACAAGGACTTGATCTCAGAGCAAGAAATGGAAAGTGAAACTTCAAAAACTAATTCCCCGTTTTTACATCAGAAGAAATACAGGGAGGGAAGGCTTAAAATGAAAAGCAGGAAATAACATCACTCTACAGCAGAACAGTGGAATAGCTAACACGTCTCTTACAACCATCTGAAGTATTTCTTTGGAGGGGTCAGGTACTGTACTTTTTAGGTTTTTAATGCATCCTAATATAACATTTACAGGAATATGTTTTAAAAAAGTCCTCCCCCTAAGATTTTAATTACCATTTTTTGTTGGTGAAGAGGATCAGGACATCTTCTTGTACACTGTGTAGTCCAGTAATTAAGTTTTTATAGGGTTCTTTTATCTATTTGCGTATGATATACTTACAGAAGCAGTGGTGACTCTAGGAACTATACATAGCGGAGATACCACAGTCAAAACAGTATTGCAGTATGCAATGATACATTTTTTTTATTGGATTAACATAGTACTTAAAAGACAAGCTTTCAAAAATTTTCTTCTCTTCCTCAGGTATTGCTTCAGACCTGAGAAAGAGAACTTTATAGTTTACAAATAAGTGCAGAGACAAAGCAACAGGCTATCGCGCTGCCTGGTTGTTGTGAGCAGAGCTGTAGTTGGCTCCTTCATCCCTGGATAAGCCAAATGGCAAATAATTTAGGTAAACTGGGAAAATGGTCAGAGCTGTGGCAACTGACATTTAAAGTGGATAAATGCAAAGTAATGCATCTAGGGCATAAAAACCCAAGGGCAGAGTATAGAATATTTGATACTGCCCTAACCTCAACGTGTGAGGAAAAGGATTTAGGGGTAATCATTTCAGAGGATTTAAAGGCAGGAAATGCTAGCAGATTGATTGGTTGTATAGGGAGAGATATTAGCAGTAGAAAGAGGGAAGTGCTTATACAGAGCACTGGTGAGACCCCACTTGGAGTATTGTGTACAGTACTGGAGATCGTATCTCCAGAAGGATATAGATATGTTGGAGAAAGTTTAGAGAAGGGCTACTAAAATGGTTCATGGATTACAGGATAAAACTTACCAGGAAAGGTTAAAGGATCTTAACATATATATAGCCTGGAAGAAAGACGTGACAGGGCGAATATTATAGAAACATTTAAATACTTAAAGGGAATCAACACAATATAGGAAGAGAGCTTATTTAAAATGAGAAATACTACCACAACAAGATCACATAGTCTTAAGCTAGAGGGGCAAAGATTTAAAGGTAACATCAGGAAATATTACTTTACTGAATGGGTAGTAGATGCATGGAATAGCCTTCCAGCAGCAGTGGTAGATGTTCGTACAGTGAAGACGTCTAAGCAAGCATGGGATAGGCATAATGCTAAGCTAGATATAGCATAAGACCAGGGACTAAGGAAAGTATTCAGAGGTTTGGCAGACTGGACGGTTCGAATGGTTCTTATCTGCTCTCACTTTCTATGTTTCTTTTGCGCCTGATGCAAGAATTGAAAATTGTGCTCCCTCGCTGCCTTTACACATACCTGCCCTATACAAGACTGCCCTTGCACACTGCTTTCACAAACACCTGCCCAAACACACACATACACACACCAGTTTACACATATTGGGGTGTTGTTTGGCAGTGCCATATACCAGGAGCTGTAAATTTATACCTGGAGTACAACGTGTGTGAAAATTTTTTTTTTTTTTTTTTTTTTTTACTACCATAAAGTTTGACAAAGGCTAATGGTAGAACTAGAACATCGAAATGGTTAAAACACCAGCATTTGAAATACCTTGGGGTGTCTAGTTATATATATATGGTTTGATGGGGTAAATTTCATTGGCTTCAAAGATACCCGAAATAGCACATGGGGGAGAATGACCAGCTTTGGGGAAAAAATGGTTTTGAAATAGCAAAATGCTACTGGTACTTATTGCCCCATAACGTGCAGAAAAAAGCAAAAAAAACATAAAAATATTGGGTATTTCTAAACTTAGGACAAATAGTAGAATCTATTTAGCAGGTTTTTTCATTAGTGTTTGCAGATGAGTAAAAGTTTTTTGTTTAAAAAGTGAGAAAAAGTAATTTTTTTACAAAAAATCATATTTTATAATTTTTTATAGTAAATTAGATATGATACAAAATATTGGTATCTAAAGAAAGCCCTTTATAGCTACAAAGGGGGGGGGCAACCATATATTAATGTATATGTATTTAGAATGCAATGTCATAAAAGTCCCTGTTGATGTAATGATCAGATGTTACTTTTGTCTACATATACAAAAGTTATAGTACCTGTCTCTTGTCCTGTTAATTCAGTGTTAGACTTTAACTGTAACTCATACACGCACATGTATAATGTGTTGCAAATTGGTTAACAGGACTTGCTAAACTTGACTTGATTAAATACTGTTACTAGATAAGTCTGAATTTATAGCATGTTCTTTGAAAATGTGTGTTATGTTTTTACTGCTTGTACTCCCTAGTAGCTCCCTAGCCCTTCAAAACAATGCTACTACTTACTAACCCCCCTAGACATCCAGGCACTTATGCCTAATGTACCAATTTATTTTTTTTGTTTTAATCAGGTGGGCAAGATTGATGTTTTATCATCAACTAGCTCATTATTGTACTGCAATAAACCAGCTAAAGTGACCAGGGCCGGCCTTAGGGGTGTGCCACCTCACAGGGCGAGGAGGAGGAGAGAAAGGGGCGCCGAGTCGTCGCACATGAAAAAGTTTTTAGCAACCACTCGGCCCCCTTTGTCTCCTCAGCTTCCTACTGCTGCCCTGACTGCGGTGGTGGGAGCTTGAGGCCTTTGTTGCGGTGCGGCGCTTCATGATGAGCGCCGGAATATGATGTCATATTCTGACGCTCAGCAGTGAAGCTGCACGTGTCGCGGCAGGACAGAGAGACAGGCCTCACGTTCCCACCACAGGACTTCCCCAAGGTAAGTGAACTGCAAGGGGAGGGGGTAGATAGTAAGGAGGGGGTAGATAGTAAGAAGGGGGGAGAGGGGGTTGATAGCAAGAAGGGGAGAGGAGGTTGATAGTGAGAAGGGGGTTGATAGTAAGAAGGGGGGGTTGATAGTGAGAAGGGGTAGATAGTGAGAAGGGGAGTAGATAGTAAGAAGGGGGAGATGGGTAGATAGTAAGAAGGGGGAGAGGGGTAGATAGTAAGAAGGGGGAGAGGGGGTAGATAGTAAGAAGGGGTAGATAATGAGAAGGGGGAGGAGATTGTGAGAAGGGGGATGTTGTAAGAATCTTGAAAGAAAGAGTGAGAATGAATAAGAGAATTAATGAATTCGTATGTGGATGAATTGTGTGAAACCGTGAGATAATGAATGAATTGTTTGTATGAATTGTGTGAAACCGTAAGATAATAAATGAATTAATGTCTGTATGAATTGTGTATGAGGAAGATAATGAATTAATTAATGTGTGGATGAATTGGGTGAATGAGAGAGAATAAATAATGTGCGGATGAATTGTGTGAATGCATTAATGAATATGGGTAAATGATTTGTGTGAATGAGTGAGAGAATGAATAATTGTGTGAAGGAATTGCATAAATGACAGATTGAAGGGGTGACTGTATAAGTGTTTTGTGTGTCTGATAGATGTATAAGTGATTTGAAGGCAAAGATGGCACAAGAAGGGGGTTTGAGCTTTGGGGACCAAGATGGCACGGCCAGGGTGTTTATGGGACAAAGATGGCACAAGCAGGGTATTTGAGCTTTGGGGACCAAGATGGCACGAGCAGGGTGTTTATGGGACCAAGATGGCACGGGCAGGGTGTTTATGGAACAAAGATGGCACAGGCAGGGTGTTTATGGGACAAAGATGACACAGGCAGGGTGTTTGGGGACAAAGATGGCTCAGGCTGGGCTGTAATTTGTGTGTGTGTAATCTGGGTGCTGGTCAAGTTCTATGTGGACACCAGGGCTCGCTTTGGGGTGTGCAACCTGTGATCTATGCCTGTAATTTCGTTTTTTGTATCTATACCTGTAATGCTGAGTTTAAATGTGATTGATCTATACCAGCAAAGCCGGATTTGTGTGTTATTCTGTTGATTTATATCTGCTATGCTATGTTTCCATACATTATTTATGTATACCTGCAAATACAGGGTTTGTAGATCTTATTTAGTTAATCTATACCTGCAGTGCTGTTTCCATGTGTTGTTTATTAAATCAATACCTTCAGTGCTGAGTTTGCATGTGATCCCCAGTTGATCTATACCTGCAAAGATGGGTTTGTGTGTTAATCTATTGGACTATACCCGCAATGCTATACACGCAAGTGTTGTTTACATGTGTTGTTTATTTGATCTATACCTGAACTACAGGGAGGAAGGAAAAGAGAGGTGTGGCTGTCACCTTTCGCCGGCGGGTCTGTCCAGGGAGCTCCGCTGCTGCCGTCCGTCCTTCTCGCGTCCCGCTCCCTCGGGTGGGGGCGTCCTCTATGGTGCCCGCCGTCGGGTCCTCCAGCGATGCTCGCCACCGGGGATCGCCCTCTTCGCTGTCCTCGGCCGCCCTGGCATCTGTCTCTCCTGCCAGGGGTCTGCGGCGGGGGTCCTGGAGAGGTTCTTCTGCTGTCCTCGGTGTGCGCACACGTGCACGCTGTCATGGCGGCCAGGAATCCCATACCCAGCAACTGGGTACATCACGCTAGGGGGCGGGTCCTCCCGCTTTTTATCTGATTGGCTGATTATTGGCTGCAGCTGTTTGGCACCAAATTTAAACCCCCTGCTCACTCTAATCTGAACCCTTGTGTGGTACATACGTTATTACTGTCTCAGTGTGTTATATTCTGATTTACTGGTTTCCTGACTCCTGCTTTGTTCCTGACTACTCTCTGATCGCCGCCTGGATTGACTTTGGATTGCTTTTTGTACTTTGCCTGTTTGCTGCCTGCCTCGACCTTGGACTGTGACCTGTTTATGCTATTGGAACTTTCCTGCTGTTGTCCCGCTATTCCTCCTGCTACTACCCGTCCTGATATCCCACCATTCTGCAAAAGGGACCCGTCTCTCGTCGGACTGTTATAGTGGCTTAGTGAATGAGGGGACAAAAGGAGTCTGGGGAAGAGTCAGGAGAGAAGACTGCACTAACTCTCACAGTCCCCCTAATCTGCAGTCAGTGTGGAATTTTTTATTTTTTGGGGGTTTGGGAGCGGAGGGAGTGATTGCATACTATGGTGCGTGGAGGGGGTGCAAATGAAAATAATTGCCTAGGGTCAAATTTTTTCAACATTTAATGGGAAAATGTTTTATTACAAAGATTGCACTGTTAGCTGTCCTTTTTTCCTATATTTAATGTATTTAAGGTATATTATTGTTACCAGTTATATTTATTGTTTGCACTTGCACATAAATAATCTCTAATGAAAACTAGATTTATTCCCTTTCTTTTTTGTCGAGGGGGGCGCCAGAGAATTAGTCCGCACAGGGCGCCTGAACACCTAAGGCTGGCTCTGAAAGTGACCATCTTGTGTGCAAGTCCTCTTGCTACCTGAACCATGATACATTTCCTTTTTTTCTAGAATGGACCCCTTGGCGGAAGTATGTAGGATACGAATGCTTGGGAATGATTTCTACAAAAATGGACACTATTTACAAGCTACCAAGAAGTATGAGGAAGCCATAAACATTTTGATCCAGTTTCACTATATGGGGTAACAGTACAAATCTTTTTTTTTATATAACTCATGTTATATATATGCTTTAAAAGCACAGACATCGTTTTTATAGGAATAATTAAGCAATTGACTAATGAGGTAAATAAAAAAAAAAACTAAAAAGTACACTGTTGCCACTCACCACATCACTTTTCTTTTTATTACTCTTCAGGAATTTTCAAAAGGATATGGCTGTACTTTTTTGCAATAGGGCAAACTCCCTGTTCAAACTTGGCAAATACCAGGAGGCTTTTTTGTCTGCACAACAGAGCCTAACTATTGATACGTTTCATGTTAAGGTATGTCACATGTTATACACTAAAGTAGTGCAGCAATAATAAAAATACAGGAGAGAACTGAATCTCAAAATATAAAAGAGAAAAGGAGGATCGAACACATCTCCTGCATGTCAAATACCTGGGTAGAGTGGAAAGGGGCAAATAAATATTGGGGGGGACTCTACAACCAGGTGCATAACTAGAAACCACCAGACCCTGGTGCGAAAAATTGGCCTAGGCCCCCCAACTTCAACAGCTAGTCTGTTCCATCATTGCCCCCACATAACTAGTCTGTGCCACCCCCCTTCCAACATACAACATAATCAAACACGCTTACACAAATTACACACTCATATTTACTAAAACACACTCCATCTCACCCCACTTACACAATTACACACACAAGTATACATGCATGCTCTCACACACACACGTACACATGTATGGGAGCCTTCCCTTGCAGTATGTGGCCAGGACTGCCACTGGTCGGTGGCCGGTCTTGTGACGTCGGTGGCTGATCCCGCTGACGTGTATCAAGACCCAGCTCTCCCCACCCGGAGGATTCGGGTGGTGACCTGGAGAAACGGTGCTTCAAATCCTGAGAGTTCCCAGGTATGTTGCTCACACACAAGTATACTTACTCATATTAACTAACACACACTTCATCTCACTTCACTTACACAATTATACACCCATGCTCTCACACACACAAGTACACATGCATGCTCACACACACACACATGCATGCTCACACACACATGCATGCTCACACACGTACATATCTATATATCTATATCTATATATATATATATATATGTATATATATATATACATATATATATATATACATATATACATATATATATATATATACATATATATATATACATATATATATATATATATACATATATATATATATATATACATATATATATATATATATACATATATATACATATATATATATATATATATACACATACACACGCACTGGCCACTTTATTAGGTACACCTGTTCAATTGCTTGTTAACACAAATAGCTAATCAGCCAATCACATGGCAGCAACTCAATGCATTTAGGCACGTAGACGGCGTCAAAACAACTTGCTGAAGTTGAAACCAAGCATCAGAATGGAGAATAAAGGGGATTTAATTGACTTTGATGGGCTGGTCTTAGTATTTCATAAAGTGCTGATCTACAGGGATTTTCACACGCAACCGTATCAAGGATTTATAGAGAATGCTCCGAAAAAGAAAAAATATTCTGTGGGTGAAAATGCCTTGTTGATATCAGAGGTCAGAGGAGAATGGGTAGACTGGATCGAGATGACAGAAACGCAACAGGAACTTGTTGCAACCAAGGTATGCAGAATACCATCTCTGAACGCACCACATGTCGAACCTTGAAGCAGATGGGCTACAGCAGTAGAAGACCACACCAGGTGCCACTCCTGTCAGCTATGTACAGGAAACTGAGGCTAAAATTCCCACAGGCTCACCAGAGTTGGACAATGGAAGACTGGAAGAACATTGCCTGGTCTGATGAGTCTCAATTCCAGTTGCGACATTCAGATGGCAGGGTCAGACTTTGGCGTAAACAACATGAAAGCATGGATCCATCCTGCCTTGTATCCATGGTTGAGGCCGGTGGTGGTGTAATGGTGTGGGGAACATTGTCTTGGCATACTTTGGGACCAATTGAGCATCCAGGGGCAGGGGGGCAATTGCCCCCCAGGCCGCCCGAAATCTAATCTAAACGGCCGCTGGGTGCTGATACCGCCGGCCGGCGCTACTTTAATACTTTTTTTTAAAATTGAATATGGCAAGCCGGATCGGCTATTAAATGAAAAAAATAATAGTATTAAAGCAGCGCCGGCCGGTGGCATCAGCACCCAGCAGCCGTATGCGATGGCCGCCAAGTGATGGGAGCAGCGTGAGGGGTGAAAGCTCCGCCCCCTCGCACTCACCTTTCACCCCTCACGCTGCTCCCATCACTATGCGGCCATCAGATTGTTGGAAATCGAATCTAAACGGCCGCTGGGTGCTGATGCTGCCGGCCGGCGCTACTTTAATACCTTATTTATTTATTTTTAATATCCGGCATATTAAATAAATAAAAAAAGGATTAAAGTAGCTCCGGCCGGTGGCATCAGCACCCAGCGGCCGTTTAGATAAGTTTTCCAGCAGTCTGATGGGTGTGCGAGGGGGCGGAGCCACTTCACTTGACTTGCCCCCCCAGGCCTTAGGCTGCCAGCCCTCCCCTGTGAGCGTCGTTTAAACGCGACAGCCTACCTGAGTATTGTTGCTGACCATGTCCGTCCCTTTATGACCACAGTGTACTCATCTTCTCATGGCTACTTCCAGCAGGATAACACACCATGTCACAAAGCTCACAACTTCTAAAACTGGTTTCTTGAACATGGCAATGAGTTTACTGTACTCCAGTGGATTCCACAGTCACCAGACCTCAATCGAATAGAGCACCTTTGGGATGTGGTGGAACGGGAGATTTGCATCATGATTGTGTAGCCGACAAATCTGCAACAAATTATTTGATCCCCTGCTGTACGTTTGCGGACTGACAAAGACTTGATCAGTCTATAATCTTAATGGTAGGTTTATTTGAACAGTGAGAGACAGAATAACAACAGAATCCAGAATAATGCATTTCAAATAAATTATAAATTGATTTGCATTTGGCTCCCTGGTGTCTTTTATGCAGGTAACTGGGGCTGAGATTAGGAGCACTCCCTTTAAAAGAGTGCTCCAAATCTCAACCCCAGTTTGTTACCTGTCAATCAATCAGATTCCAAACTCTCCACCATGGCCAAAACCAGAGAGCTGTCCAAGGATGTCAGGGACAATATTGTAGATCTGCACAAGACTGGAATGGGCTACAAGACCATTGCCAAGCAACTTGGTTAGGAAGTGACAACAGTTGGTGTGATTATTCGCAAACTCGGGCCGGGGGTTTCATGCAAGATCTCACCTCGTGGAGTTTCAATGATCATGAGAATGGTGAGGAATCAGCCCAGAACTACACGGGAGGATCTTGTTAATGATCTCAAAGCAGCTGGGATCATAGTCACCAAGAAAACAATTGGTAACACACTATGCTGTGAAGGACTGAAATCCTGCAGCGCCCGCAAGGTCCCCCTGCTCAAGAAAGCACATGTACAGCCCCGTCTGAACTGGGTGGTAGCGTTGTGGTGAAATGAGACCCAAATCGAGTTATTTGGCATCAGCTCAACTGGCCGTTTTTGGAAGAGGAGGAATGCTGCCTATAACCCCAAGAACACCATCCCCACCGTCAAACATGGCAGTGGAAACATTATTCTTTGGGGGTGTTTTTCTGCTAAGGGAACAGGACACCGCATGAAAGGGACAGTGGATTGGGCCATGTACTGTCAAATCTTGGGTGAGAACCTCCGTGCTTCAGCCATGGCATTGTAAATGGGTCGTGTATGGGTATTCCAGCAGGACAATGACCTAAAACACACGGCCAAGGCAACAAAGGAGTGGCTCAAGAAGAAGCACATTAAGGTCCTTGAGCGGCCTAGCCAGTCTCCAGACCTTAGTCCCATGGGAAATCTGTGGAGGGAGCTGAAGATTCGAGTTGCCAATCGTTAGCCTTGACACATTAATGACTTGGAGAGGATCTGCAAAGAGGAGTGGGACAAAATCCCTCCTGATATGTGTGCAAACCTGATGGCCTCTGTGATTACCAACAAGGGTTTTGCCACCAAGTACTAAGTCATGTTTTGCAAAGGGGTCAAATATTTAGTTTATTGAGTAAAATGCAAATCAATGCCAGTGTCCACAACAAAATTAAAAGGACTTCTTGGATACTGTATTATAAACATAAAAGTGCACATGTAGGCCATAGTGTCCCTATAATGTTATATCTAAAGAAAACTGTGATCGCTGTTCCTTTAATACACTAGTCTAATGACTAAGGTACAAGCCTTGACATAAAATGCTGGACTCTTATAGACCCTATTTATAGTTTCAGTAACTGGAGAAAATATGAGTGCATATTAGTATTTAATTCATTCACTAATTATTATACGTTTCTGAAACTCACGGCTTGACGCCAGGCAATAATGCTTCTGATCACCATGCTCCTTTTCCAAAATTTTGCATTCGTTTCTAGGCACAGATTTCAGCTTGTGTGGCTCTAAATTTCAATTTCTTTGAACAAATGTGGCATGAAGTAGAGGTTGTTTTGCCAAATAAGCAACTATTGTCATACATGTTCTCATAGAATAATTAGATCCAAATTTGGCTCTACAAGTCTCTTGGCATTTATATAACAAATTATTGTTAAAAATACTTGATTATAAAATTGCTCAGATAATTCAAATAATTTTTGTTTCTGGTGTAGGCATATTACCGTGCTGGTTGTTGCATGCTAAAGTTAAATCAAACTGATACTGCCCTAATGATGTTTCTAAATGGACTTCTGCATGGCACATCTCAACCAGAAATTATTGCAGACTTTCTGACTGAAATATTGGTGGTCTTTGAAGGTACTGATTTTTGCTGTTTGACTTTTTCCATTCTGTGTATGATTGTAAACTTCATGTTGCATGCTACTTTCATGTAGCAGTATAGTATTTTTTTTTACTATCAAATGTAGTTTATATATAATGTATGTGAGTGTGTGTGCATACAGTATGTATAGTGCTAGAGTCAGTGTATATATACTGTAGTGTCAGTGTGTATGTGTGTATATGTATAGTGTTGGAGTCAGTCTGTGTTACGGACCAGGAACCAGGAACCAAACGTAAAGTGCAAAAATCCTTTATTATAATAACCAAGCAAACAAAGCCATATCGTGATCCTGGAGTGTATACCAAAAGACAAAGAATACAGAGGTCAGCGATGTCAGGAACAAGCTAGGAACCAGGAGGGACATCAGGGAAAGCCATTGCTGCTTGAATAGCCTGAATGGGTTGGCTGTGTGCTGGATAATGGGCTGCTCCAAAGGAAAGCTGTGATAACTCTGACAGGCTGTTAATTAGCATTTAGCGGAGTGACTCTGGTGGTAAGCAGAAAAGCAGCCAGACCATAACAGTTTGTGAGTGCGTGTATATTGTAGTATCATTGTATAGTGCTAGAAACAGTGCATGTGCCAGTATGTCTACTGTATTGTAGTGCCAAATTCAATGTGTGTGTATTGAGGAAGAAAAAAAAAGCTGTCTCCTAGATCCAAAACAAATTTGGTGACTCCGAAATATATAAACAGGATATATACTATATATACCTGATATATGGTATTTGTAATATTTCTTCTTAACAATAGAAAGACCACTGTAGTTGGCTTTTAATGTCCAGAATGCCTATTGTATTGGATTTTAGATGTCAGGAATGCAACTGCTTTATGATATTATATATTTATGGCGAGGATTGGGGAAGTACAGCCTCATAGAAATGGCTTGATTTGTAAATCCATGCAAACCCATTATAGATACAAAATGAAAACAAGCCTGGTTTTCAGTACTTTGTATAAATTTACAACTGAATAGTTCCCATTAAATTACCAAAAACAAGAATGAAGTAGGTGTTTTGACCTTCTCTTTAAGTATAAATTTACCAAATTCAGTAATTTGTACCTCTCAATATAAATTACTGAGTTCACTAATATGATTGAGGTTCATTATGCTGCCAACTATTTTAATGCCTTACTTTATGTACTAATCTATACATTGCTGCATTCTATTTTTTGCTATTCTACAGTTGGAGGAGCCAACCATGCTTTTCTTGCGAATTTTGAATATATTCTAAGAGAACAATACAGTAAACATATTTGGAAGACGGTCATCAAGAGACTAGTACAAAGAGGGATGTATAAGGTGAGATCATCATCCTACACATGGCTACATTGCACCCACCTGTTCAGCATCCATATTTGTAGTTTTCTTTAAAAGATTACATGAAATGTTCAAAGGCATGCTGTAATGCCTTCAAGAGATTATGAAATAAATGGTACTAGTACCAGTACTGGTGTTTTTATGTGTTCCCTAGTTAGGAAAGGTTGCCTAATACCTGTAATGCACATTTGTACACTTTAACAATGTTGGAGCTAAATCATTAGAGCCATGTAAAATGTTTTATTTTGCAAGCTTCCTCCCAGATATACCTCATTTTTAAAGCCAGGCTACCGTAAACACTTGGACAAAAGCGTCCAAGCTTACCTTTTGTTCCCAGGGCAGCTACCCCTTGGGCCCCTTAACACCCACCATAACCTGGAGACCAGTTCAACAACCGCTTGCAGACCTCTACACAAAGACTTCCCCCCTCATAGCCACATGATCTGTTAGTGTGGAGCTCCAAGATAGGACATCAGCCCAACAGCGGACAGCATGCGGCCACAAATGAAGAAGCCTTGTGAGGAGGTCTGCACTGGTTGTATAAATCTCACACTCCAGCATTTGTTTTTGTATTTTTTTCAAGGGCATTATTCATAGATAAAGGCAACATACTTAATCCCATAGACTGTGAAATATGTAAGTGCCCCCCTGTGAGCTTTAAAACATCTGTATGTAACTAGGGGAATTTATGCAGCATGTATGTTCATCTATGCCTCCTGAATGTCTGGATTCATGGATTAAAGGTCATGGGGATCGGTCACCTACACTAATTTTTGCATAACTAATGTTTTCATGGCACGTTGGACATTTCTTAGTATTACTTTCTACATGCAAACTTTTGCTATTACCTGCATATCCATTGTAGTGCCCTATTGAAGTGAAGGCCAAATCAGGGCAACATGTAATATTTTGTGGAAAGAAAATCAATTTTAATACATGATTTAACAGATTTAAAGAGAATGTGTAATGAAAATAAACTTTTTAACACTCCACATTTTAGAAATTACACATAGGGATAATGGTTTGTTTCAACCTTCAAATATTAAACTGTTGTATGTTATGTTTTCCAGGCATGTCTTTTTCTAATGTCAACTGAGCTTTCTAGGGGCATCAGTGACTTGCAAGTTTCACTCAAGGGCATTTTTGAGGTATACTATGTGTTGGGTTTTTTTTTATACAAAAAAATGAGTTTTCATGTTAGCATTTTCAGATGAATGTTTTCATGCTTATAGCTGATAAATCTTTTGCAATTTAATTCCTGTGCTGAGGTAAGACTTGGCATACAATGTACCTGTAATGAGTAAGGAGCGAGTGCTAGAGTCATAAGAGAGAGGTATATACTGCAGCTTGGATGACGCAGAGGACATGTGATAGAAACATTTAACAAAGTGCATAAGAGAAGCTTATTTCAAAGCATATATGTTAGAACAAGAGTTTAAAATCTAAAATTAGAAGGTCAGAGGTTTAGATGCGGGACCTCTGGCAATGGTAGGGCGATCCTGACACTTTTAGTTTGGCGGCTGCCTGATGAGGCAAGTTAAGCCGACACCTGGATATATGTGGCCTCGCACTGCATGTTTCTACTCACATAGCATGCGATAGGTCATATCCGGCCACTTGTCCCACGCTGCAGCAGGTAAGTGTCACTGGATGGACATTTGTCTTGTGTGCCAAATGGCCAGGACAGTCCTGGTTAGGTGTATTATAAGGAAGTTTTAAGGATGGTAGACAAATGCACTTGCATTAAATGCTGTAGAGGCTAATACAGTGAGGGGATTTAGGATTAGGTATAAAGCTATCCTGATTAAGTCTGAAAAGTTCTTATCTCCCATCAAATTCTATGCTTGTATGCGAACAACAATTAAACGAAAAGTGGATTCTTTTAAGGCTATGGATTCTTCTGGCTCTGGACCAGTATCCAGATATTCACTGATTAAAAAGAAAAAAATGTCGTAGCAGGGAGTAGGCTATTTTTTAAACATGACAGCCAGCTGATCTAAATAGATCAACTGGCAACATGCACTTTAACCCCTCCTTCAAGACTGTCTACTATATGTGCCTAAACATTGCAGATGCTCCCCTGCACTACAAGCATTTTGGTGTCCACTTTGCCAGTCATGTATCACATAAGTGGTAAATAGTACATCATCCAATAAATCCAAGAAAAGTATGAATAAACTTTGTTTATTTGTCTTTTTTCATTTTACACATTTGTATTATTTGAGCCTGGGAATAGCATAGCGTACCCACATTTTTCTTTTCTCTGTCTTTTTTTCAATACCAGACATTTTTGAACCCATTATACTACAGAGATATGTCCCTCATACATGGCCTTGTAATGTGGCTATTAACTATGGGAGCAGACGTGGATACCATTGGAAAGTATCCTCTACATTCCATTTTGAAGCTTTGCATTCAAGCAGGTAAATTTATTTATTTATGAATTAATAATAATAATGAAGTAGGATAAGTAAAGGTGACCCAGAAGTGCACATATAGGTTAAGTGGGTGACATCCTGGGTCCATTGAAAGTTTTAAGAGATCCTGAAGGTGGTATTAAGTACTCGTACTGATTTGTGTAACTACTCCTAGGTTTGTGCTTTTCAGTGAAACCTTTGTTTTTTGTTGTTGCCTAAGTCTGTTTTGGGAAACATACTGGTTAGCCGGTTAGCCCTTCACCCTTTATTTTTGCACCATTTTTTTTTCTTTCTTGTTATGCTCGTTAAGCTTTTTTTGTCTTCAGGGCAGCTCCAAAACCAAACCTCTTTTGGGACTCAAGCTCAAAGAGGCAGGCTACAGGTCTCAAATAACATTATGATTGGGTGTCCCTTGGTGATAAATACGGTCTTTCCTAGATAACTTAAATTAGTCCCATTGCTGTCCTTTATTTTCAAAAGTAGTCTGCAAGATCAAAGAACATGGATTGCTGGTGATGCTCGTTTCTCCTGATTGAACCAAACAGATCTTATATGCAGAACTTGCCTGTCGGTTCCTAGCTGATTTGTTCAGGCTGGAAGTCTTGCCAAACCTGCCATATTAAGAAATGACCCAACCTCTGCAAAGCTGACAACTTGCTTCTTAAAGGAAGATCATAATTACAAAAAGATTGTCGCATGAGATATTGGAGACATTGGTTAATAGGTTAAAAAAACATTACAAACTAGAGATTTAAAAATTTGGCGGAATTTCTAATACAGATGATGGGAAAGGTGTATAAATAGCCAGATCGTTTCTGTGATAGAATGTACAAGCATTTTGTATTGTACCTTTATTTTAAAATGATAAAAATACCAATACTCCAAAAAAAAAAGGACACTCTAGTCATCATATACACTTTAATACATACACATACTTTTTTCCCCACCTTGCAAATGCATAGGGGGAATCTGCATAATCCCACCTTGTGCATTTGCCACCGCTCCCAGAAATTGGCCTTGCAGTAGATTCTGTCTAACAGATCTCCTGACACGTGTATATTTATCACCAGTCAGCTCCAATGTATTATGTAATTTTTTTTCAGGTGATTACAACCTCCTGGAACTTGTGCTGAGGAAGACATCTGCTATGAAGAATCAAATTAATCAAAAAGATGAAAATGGCAATACACTTTTACACATAGTAGCATCTTCGCCAGTCTCTATGCACTACACAATGAAGCGTAAGTGTCTGGACCACTATTCATGCTTTACTGCAAACCTACATATAGTTACATAGGCTGAAAAAAGACATGCGTCCATCAAGTTCAGCCTTTCCTATATCTGTTAATTTGTAGCTGTTGATCCAAAAGAAGGCAAAAAAAAAAAAACCCCGGTTTCGCTCTTTCCAATTTTGCACTAACCAGGGAAAAAAATTCCTTCTTGACCCCAAAATGGCAGTCAGATTTCTCCTTGGATCAATAAGCTGTTTCCCCATAATTAAAGATTATATCCTTGAATATTATCTTTTTCCAGGTATCCACCCAGTTGCAGTTTAAACGTCTGTACAGACTCCGATAAAAATACCTCTGCAGGCAGAGAATTCCACATCCTTATTGTCCTTACTGTAAAAAACCCTTTCCTCTGCTTTAGTCTAAATCTCCTTTCTTCCAATCTGAACGCATGACCACGTGTCCTATGCATGGTCCTGTTTATGAACAGATTTCCTGTGACTCTTATGATTTGTCTTAATTGATGGTCTGCTTTCATTGTAAAATAAAAGACTGAGTGGTTTATTCGCTAATAAAAAATTAAACAGGAAACATTGGCTTTCAACTTAAGCCCTCAACATCTTTACACATAGCTATCAAGCCCATTGATATTCCCCACTAAGGCTGAATTCAATATGTTGAGCCAACTTAAAGTCGCCAGGATTGGCACTTAATAATGGATAGTGAGGTTGCTGAGGTGGAATGTTTTGTAACACAAATTATCTGCTAGAGTGCTTTCTCCAACGGTGTCATTATTGTGAAGTATTTATTCTACTCTATGTAGGTCAAGCACAAAATGTAAAGATTCTCCTGGATTATGGATGTGACCCTGGTATCACAAATCGAGAAGGATTAGATGTCTCGGCTGTAATAAAGAAAAACAGAAACTTCAAAGCAGAATCTATAATAAATAAACATACAGAAAAACAGAGACCCTTTGCATCTGAGCCCACAAGACCATCAGGTACCTATCGCATCAGCGCAATTATTCTTACTATTTTCATGCTTAAGCCTTAGCAGTAGTTTTGGTGTTTATCATGTCATAGAAAATAGTTGCAACAAGTTGTTTTTTCAATAGTTGATTCTTCTTGTCCATGTTTTACCCCTTCAGTCCCCTATGGATGTACTGGTACGTCCATAAAACGCATCTCAATAAACCCTTATGGATGTACCGGTACGTCCTGACCTTCTTGACAGCCTGGGCTCACCTCTGGCAGCAGAAACCAGCATCGCTGCTTTCTGCTTCGCGATCGCCTGTAACAGCTGCCGGTGGGAACGCCAGAAAACTGTTAAAGTTTTAAATGTCGATACCGCGATCAGGTATTCCCTTCCGGGTCGTGTCACTGCTGACATCACCCAGAAGCTCATCGGAGGACAGGATATCCCTGCAGGGTCTTTCTGCTGGGATATCCGATCGCTCCGATGACTATGCAAGTCTATGGGGATCGGTGCAGGGGGATCGCAGGGAGGAGAGTGAGAAACCAGGTTGAAACATGAATCAAAAGAAAAAAAAGTTAGTGCTCTTTTTTAACAATAAAAAAAATCACTAAAATACAATAAATAATAATAAAAAATAAACAATAAAGTGAGCTAAGTGATGTCATTGTGACATCATTGGCATTAATAACATGTTCAAGAGGTCCCTAAGAGGACCTCTAACCATGCTGCACTGAAAACAATTTAAAATAATAAAAAAGATAATAAAAAAAAAAACAAGAAAACCCTTACATCCCATTGCCCTAACACAGCATCTAAAAAGTATAACCCCCTGCCTTCGTTCACAACCCCCAAACCCATTAAGCCATAAGTATAAAAAATACTACCCTATAGGGTACTATATGTAAGGGATGGATATGACCCTCTAGAAAGAAAAAATACTGTCAGGACTACCCGCACAATGGCACTCACCGCAGGAGTTATTCTGCCCAATCCCCTGATACCAAGGGAGGGTCCCTTAGTAACAGAGAACCAGGACTTAGAGGATCCCAACAGTAAGGAGGCCAAGTGCAGGCAGGTAGATATAGGTACTGAGTAGATAAGGTGAAGAAATCTCCAGACGAACCCCACAGGTAGAATTGGACCGAGGGTAGTAGAACAAGCCAGAAGGTCGAGACACGGAGCGGGTAGTCAGGCAAGCCAAACTTGTACACGGATCAGGTAGTCGAACAAGCCAGAGGGTCGAGACACGGAGCGGGTAGTCAGACAAGCCAAACTGGTACACTAATCACCGGGCAGAGGTACAGAATCAAACTCCATAGAGTAGTCAGGCAGGCAAAGGGTCAATAATAACGAAGATCAGGAGCACAGCAACAAACAAAGTAAAGGACCACAACAGGGTGCAGGAGAAACGGATTTCTGTTTTTTTAAAGCCGGCACCAATCAGAAACCCCGCCTCCAAGGTGACATCACGACCGAGCCCTCAGCCATCCATCACCACCTCGATACCAGCCACGCGGCATAGCGTTCCTGCAGTCGCCGCCAGAAGAGGAGGTAAGTATGCCGGCCGGGGAATCCTCAGACTCAACCCCTTGAGTCCCGTGCCGGTGGCAGATTCTTTGCCTACCGGGAAGGGGTCTGGGGCTTCCGGCTACCGCGGACCGGGAACTGAGGGATTGGGAACCCGGCGTCCGCAAGCGGCGGTCCGCCTGCCGGTGCCGGAGTGCCGGTGCTCTGAAAAATACCCTCGTCTTATAATCGTCTTATAATCGGGTTCGTGTTATAATCAGACCTCAAATAGGTCTGACTATGAGACTAAGATCCAGATCCCCTGCAGCGATGCAGGGGACCTGGATCCTCCTGTGTATGCCCCCCCAACTTACTGGTGCTTCTGAGGCCCCGGTGCTCAGTCCGGGCAGCGTGTAGAGCTCTACTCAATTCACGTAGAGCTCTACACGCTGCCCGGACTAAGCACCGGGGACTCAGAAGCTCCGGTAAGTTTGGAGGAGGGAGGGGGAGGGAATGTTAAATGGGGGCATAAGGCATTTCTGGAGGCAGAGTGCTCTGTGAAATGCCTTTTAACCTCCATTAATGCCACTCTGCTGCCAGAAATGCCTTTTAACCCTCTATACGCCACTCTGCCTCCTGAAATGCCCTATACCTCCCTATATGCCACTCTGCCCCATAATATGCCTTTTAACCCCCTAAATGCCAGAGTGGCATATAGGGGTATAAGGCATTTCTGGAGGCAGAGTGGCACATAGGGGGTCAAAAGGCATATCATGGGGCACAGTGGCATATAGGGTTAAAGGCATATCATGGGGCACAGTGGCATATAGAGGGTTAAAAGGCATATAGCGGAGCACAGTGGCATTTAGAGGGTTAAAAGGCATATCATGGGGCACAGTGGCATAAATGGGGTATAAGGCATTTCTGGGGCAGATGTGCATAACTGGGGGGGGCAGGCTGAAAATAGCTTTTATTAACAAACAATTGTTCACATAGTTTACATGAATTAACATTTACTGGTAAAACTTTTCCTATAGGGTCGTCTTGTCTTCAGGCTTTCTTTTTTTCATAAATTAATATTCAGATTTTGGGGGGTCGTCTTATAATCAGGGTCGTCTTATAATCGAGCAAATACGGTATATAAAAAATTTGCTAGATTTTACTAATTTTCTCATCCTCAATTTTCAGCTAATTATCTAACTATGGTAATTATAGAAAGCCCTCTCTCCCCTTGAGAAAAACAATATATAGTTTACATGGGTACACTATTTGCAGGAAAGGGGAAAAAATCGCTGAACTGACATACCGCAAAAATGGCAAAATTACTCTGGCACTTGAGGTACCAAAACCCCTGGGACTGATGGGGTTAATTCACCCACACAAATTATATTCTGTGATTTTTCAGGAAAGATACGCTTTCTTTTGATACAATTTTATACTATAGTAATATTAAATTTACACTAAAGTAGTTGGCAAAAACACATTTTGAAATGTATAATTTACATAATATACTTCTGGCTAAATGGTAAATATAAGAGCGTGTAGATTTTTGTTTCAGTATATTAATACGGAGCCAAAATTTTGACTAGCAGACAACCCAGGGTATTTTCCTAGGAGCATTTGGACACTTGCCATGCAACCATCTTATCCCAAATTTCAGCTACAATGTGTTGTAACATTTATTTTATGCTTGTGAAATACCCCATATTTTTTTGGTTATTTGGACTATACAGGCCAAAAATCACAACATGGCCATTACAAGTTCCAAATTGAATTTTCAATTTCCTTTTTTTTTGCTGGGCCTATGTCTCTTTTGTAAAAATTTCGCAGTCCATCAGTTTAACTTAACCCCACAAAAGTACTGTATTTGCTCGATTATAAGACGACCCTGATTATAAGACGACCCCCCAAAATCTGAATATTAACTTAGGAAAAAAAGAAAAAGCCTGAATATAAGACGACCCTAAAGGAAAAAAGTTTTACCAGTAAATGTTAATTCATGTAAACAATTTTTTTAATAAAAGCTATGATTGAGTAAAATATTTTTTTGTTTTTATTTCCTTGTATTTTCCAACCTGTCCCCCAGTTACGCACATCTGCCCCCAGGCTTGCCACACCAATATGGCACTGTGGCCCATGATATGCCTTTTAACCCTCTATATGCCACTGTGCCCCATGGTATGCCTTTTGACCCCCTATGTGCCACTCTGCCTCCAGAAATGCCTTATACCCCTATATCCCATTCTGGCATTTAGGGGGGTTAAAATGCATATTATGGGGCAGAGTGACATATAGGGAGGTATAAGGCATTCCAGGAGGCAGAGTGGCATTAAGGGAGTTAAAAGGCATTGTATAGAGCACTCTGCCTCCAGAAATGCCTTATACCCCTATATGCCACTCTGGCATTTAGGGGGTTAAAAGGCATATTATGGGGCAGTGTGGCATATAGGGAGGTATAAGGCATTTCAGGAGGCAGAGTGCTCTATTAAATGCCCCCTTAACGCCACTCTGCCTCCTGAAATGCCTTATACCTCCCTATATGCCACTCTGCCCCATAATATGCCTTTTAACCCCCTAAGTGCCAGAGTGGCATATAGGGGTATAAGGCATTCCAGAAATGCCCTATGTAACACACACACACACACACACACACTTACCGGTGCTTCCAATTTCCTGCTGTATTCCCGGGGCAGCTGGTTGACGTCTCCTTCCGCTGAAGCCGGAAGGAGGTGGAGTTGGCAGCGGGGATTTGTCTGCGTCCGTTGCGGATACCTTCCCCGCTGTCAGAGATCAGAGTTCCCGGCACCGGTGCTGGGAACTCTGATCTCTGACAGTCGGGGAAGGATTTGCGCAATTGACGCAGACAACTCCCGCTGCTAGCCACACCTCCTTCCGGCTGCAGCGGACGTTGTCTACGCGAATCGCGTAGACGTCAACCCGGTGCCCCGGCAATACAGCAGGAAGCACCGGTAAGTGTGTGTGTGTGTGTGGGGGGGGTTAAATGGCGGGGGGGGGGGGAGACAGGAGGATCCAGGTCCCCTGCAGCGGTGCGGGGGATCTGGATCTTAGTCTCATAATCAGACCTCTATTTGAGGTCTGATTAGAAGACGACCCCGATTAGAAGACAAGGGGTATTTTTCAGAGCATTTGCTCTGAAAAAAACCTCGTCTTATAATCGAGCAAATACGGTATATATTTCTTGGAAGCAGAAAATCCGGTGTATTTACCTTGGAGCATTTTGCCACATATAAATGCCAAATTGTTATGTAGTACTAATTTTCTGCAGATTGTTCAAAAACACTTCTGTATTACTTCTTACACAGGTTAAGTGTGACTACAAACAAATACACCAAAGCTTCATTATGGAAATGCCCCATAAACATACCGTATTTGCTCGATTATAAGACGAGGTTTTTTTCAGAGCAAATGCTCTGAAAAATACCCCTCGTCTTATAATCGAGGTCGTCTACTAATCAGACCTCAAAATGTCCGGTGGGGCCATGCTACTTACCGGGCTTTGGTCGCGAGCAGCAGGAGAACAAGAAGCTAGCAGCGTGTCACAAAACTCTGCCTCCCCCCTCCTTCCTCTGGGGGCGGGGCCAGAGAAGTTGCACGCACAGCGGGCCCCTGCAGAAGTCTTGAGTGAGAGATCAGCAGTTCAGGTAAGGGGGTGGGGGGCTGGGGGGTTTGAGCGTGTGTGTGTATATGTGATTAATGGAATGAATGAGTATTTAAATGTTTGTGAATGAGTGTGTGTTAGTATGGATGTGTAAGGGTGGTGGTGGTAGCATGGCATAGGGAGGCTGTACTCACACTCCTATCATCCTAGGTTCCAGCATGTACTGGCTGCCTTGGCTTGATAGGGGTGTGATTGCTGTTAGCAGTTATATATATATCTCCAGAAATGCCTTTTAACCCCCTATATGCCACTCTGCCCCATGATATGCCTTTTAACCCCCTATATGCCACTCTGGCATATAGGGGATTAAAAGGCATATCATGGGGCAGAGTGGCAAATAGGGGGTATAAGGCATTTCTGGGGGCAGAGTGGCAACCCTGGGGGCAGATGTGCATAACTGGGGGGGCAGGTTGGCAAATAAAAGGAAATAAAAAAATATATATTTTTCTCAATCATAGCTTTTATTAAATATGAAAATATTGTTAACATGAATTAATATTTACTAGTAAAACTTTTTTTCCTATAGGGTAGTCTTATATTCAGGCTTTTTGTTTTTTTCCTAAATTAATATTTAGATTTTGGGGGGTCGTCTTATAATCAGGGTCGTCTTATAATCGAGCAAATACGGTAGTTTTTTGTTATTTAGACAAATCAAAACTTTGCATAGGATTTTTGTGCAAGTTATGTGCCAATTTGAAATGTCTTCAAATCTTCCATTTTTGAGGGTAGTGCCCTACAAATTAGCATAAACCATTAAATAGTGTATATTTTTAATATTCTATTTAATAAGTAAACCAACCATATTTTTTAAACCGTTTAAAACCTTTTAAACTGTAGCCTGTGAGTGTATTACAGTACTTGTCAGGAAGGAAGGGCAGTAGTAAGTAAACTCATACTCCATTTCTGGAGTATTTGAAGCAGGTGGGAAGAATCATAAAAAAGAAAATTAGAAATAAACTTAAATAAAAAAAGATCTTCTTTCCTGTGACAAGCTTTTTGTATAATATATAAGTGTTGTACACAGAAATTTGGGGCCAAACAGACAGCAACCTTTTTGTACTAAAACATGTGCCATTTTGGTGTGCATAGTCAACAGAACATACTCGTTCCTCATTGCAGGTATAGACTGTACTGCAATTTCACCCCATAATGTGATCTTAAATGCCATCAGTGATTCATCAATACAGATGTTTTGCTAATTTTATACAGCCTATCATAATTTACATCACTTCTGCAGAGGCATTGGCATTGCTTTTGCAGTGTATACTTCATGAGAGGGAAATTGGGGCTGCTAAAATTGTTTACCTCTGTAAGATTTATCCCCTTTATATCAATTGACGGTCAGTTAGTGACAATTGACGTGCCAGGATCGTCATAGCTTTAAACGGGTGCAGAAAACGATCTACGTTTACTTTCTGCACCCAAACGGTGTCGCTCTAATTCCTTGATGTTGAGTCATTCAGCAACACCGAGATCAGCATCAGGGGATGCCTGTTTTAAAATAGTTTAGGAGGCGATCACTTTAATGGTGTAGCTGAAATGCCTCAATAGCAAATCATTCAGGGACACCAAACACGGGGCGTCCTTTAAAAAAAAGGAAGTTGCAAAAGGTTTCCAAGAGGGTCTCTCCAGCCACTCCTGAGAACTCTGGGTCCCCTTGCAGGTTGAATACAGGTACTGCATACAACCATGCAAGTTAATGGAGTAACATGAATTGGCTGGGTTTAACAATGTCCCAATTAACACAGGGGGGAGGATGACCACATGTTTAATTTCCAATTTGAAAAATGCACATGTTCCTAAATGTGGCTGTCACAGAAGCCTCCATGCCATGGGCTCCTGGAGGGGACTGAGTGCCAGCCTCCTTCCTACAGACTATGGGCTCTGGTAAGGAGTGCCACGTTATCTGTTAGGCCCCCAAACTACCAGACAAACCCATGCATGTGGGGTATCGCTGTACGCAGATGTTGCTGAACACCTATTGGGTGTGTCAGTGACGTATACCAGGAGCTATAAATGTATTCCTAAAGTACAATGTGTGTGAGAAAAATACACACAAAATCCTACAGCAAACTTTGACAAAGGCTGGTGGTAGAATTAGTGCATAGAAAAAGTTAAAATACAAGCATTTGAAATACCCTGGGGTGTCTAGTTTTCAAAAATATATGATTGTATTGGGCACATTTAATTGCCCCGGCTCAAAGATGTACCAAATAGGATATTGGCAGTGGATCACCAATTGTCAAAGTGCAACATTGAAAAATGCACCTGCCCCAAATGTGGCTCTTTTGCCCCCAGTCAGGCAAACCCATGCATGTGGGGTATCACTGTACTCAGGAGATATTGCTGAACACATATAGGGGTGTTGTGTAACAGTGACATATACCAGGACCTGTTAATACACACCTGAAGTAAAACTACAAACAAGACTGGTGGTAGAATTAGTACATGGAAAAATACTAGCATTTGAAATACCCTGGGGTGTCTAGTCTAGATACCAAAAAATAGCAGAAAGAGGAAGAATTACCAGATTTGGAAAAAAAATGGTTTTGAAATAGCAAAATGCTACTTGTATTTATTGCCCCCATAATGTGCAGAAAAAAGCAAAGAAAAACATTGGGTATTAGTAGAATCTATTTAGCGGGTTTTTTCATTAGTTTTTAGAGATAAGTAAAAGATTTTTCAAGTAAAATTTTCACCTTATTTTATACTTTTTTATATAGAAAATGATATGATACAGTCAAAATAATGACATCTAAAGAATGAAAAGCCCTTCTTGTCCTGAAAAAAATAGTACATAATAGTACGCCCTGTTGGCGCGAAGTGGTTCATATGCATTCTTCCCTGGTGGTGCTGTAGGGGACAGTAGACTTTTCCTTTAATATAGTATTCTTTGTCCAGCATTATCTGGCTGTCGCTTTACATTGTAAAACATAACTCATATGTAAATGTATAAATATAGGCTTGACAAAGACTTTTGTGACTGAATCATAGATATAAACATAGAAAGTGAAAGGCAGATAAGAACCATAAGGCCCATCCAGTCTGCCCAACCTCTGAGTACTTTCCTTAGTACCTGTCCTTATCCTATATCTAGCTTAGCCTTATGCCTATCCCATGCTTGCTTAAATATCTTCACTGTACTAACATATACCACTTCTGCTGGAAGGCTATTCCATGCATCCAGTACTACTAGTTCCTGATGTTACCTTTAAACCTTTGCCCCTCTAGCTATGTCCTCTTGTTGTGGTAGTATTTCTCCGTTTAAATAAACTCTCTTCCTTTATCTTGTTGATTCCCTTTAAGTATTTAAATGTTTCTATCGTATCCCTCCTGTCACGCCTTTCTTCCAGGCTATATATGTTAAGATCCTTTAAACTTTCCTGGTAAGTTTTATCCTGTTATCCATGAACCATTTTAGTAGCCCTTTTCTGAACTTTCTCCAACATATCTATATCCTTCTGGAGATACGGCCTCCGGTACTGTACACAATACTCCAAGTGGGGTCTCACCAGTGATCTGTACAACAGCATGAGCACTTCCCTCTTTCTACTGCTAATGCCTATTGCTATACAACCAAGCATTCTGCTAGCATTACCTGCTGCTCTACTGCATTGTCTGCCTACCTTTAATTCCTCAGAAACAATTAACCCTAAATCCCTTTCCTCGCAAGTTGAGGTTAGGACAGTATCAAATATTCTATACTCTGCCCTTGGGTTTTTATGCCCTAGATTACTTTGCATTTATCCACATTAAATGCCAGTTGCCACAGCTCTGACCATTTTCCCAGTTTATCTAAATCATTTGCCAACTGGCTTATCCCTTCAGGAACATCAACCCTGTTGCAAATCTTTGTGTCGTCAGCAAAAAGACATACCTTTCCATCAAGACCTTCTGCAATATCACTAATAAAAATATTAAAGAGAATGGGTCCAAGTACAGATCCTTGAGGTACCCCACTGGTAACAAAACCTTGCTCTGAAAATACGCCATTGATTACAACACTCAGCCGCTCCCAATCCATTCAACAAGATTGGGATCTAAACTCAGAGATCTCAGTTTATTTATGTCTTCTGTGTGGGACAGTGTCAAATGCCTTACTGAAATACAGATCCGCAATGTCTGCTGTACCGCCTTGATCAATTACTTTAGTCACCCAATCAAAAAAATTAATAAGATTTGTTTAGCATGATCTTCCTGAGGTAAACCCATGTTGTTTTTGATCTTGAAATCCATGTGACTTCAGACGTTCAACAATCCTATCCTTTAACATAGTTTCCATTAATTTCCCCACTACAGATGTAAGACTTACTGGCCTTCAGAGGCATATCTACTGAAAATAGCGCCTATGGCAAGCAATGAAATTGTGCCCCTGTCCAAATATCTAAAACCCATTTACTAGCCCCTGCTCCCTATATATATATATATATATATATATAGGGAGCAGGGGCTTGTGCCATGGCTGCCATACCCTATATACGCCTCTGCTGGCCCTACTGCCTTTTTTTTGTGAATGGGCACAACATTCGCTAATTTCCAAACCCCTAGGACGACTCCCGTTACCAATGACTGGTTAAATAGATCGGTTAACGGTTTTGCTAGTACACTACCTTCGGGTGTATCCCATCAGGCCCCATCAACTTATTTGTCTTTACCTTTGGCAACTGAAGTAGAACCTCCACCTCGATAAACTCACATGCATCAAATGGCTCTTTTTTTTCCTAACTGAGGTCTCTTTCCCTAATTTTCATTTGTAAAAACTGAAGCGAAATATCAATTGAGGCAGTCAGCTAGACCTTTATCCTCTTCTACATACCTTCCTCCTTTTGTTTTTAATCTAACTAACCCTTGTTTTACTTTCCTTTTCTCATTTATATATCTAAAACAATGTTTTATCTCCCTTTTTTACTGACAGGGCAATTCTCTGTCGCTGTACATTGTAAAACATAGCTCTTGTAAATGTATAAATATATACACTTGACAAAGACTTTTGTGACTGAATAAGGGCTGAAACAACTAATTGATAAAATCGATAATAATCGATAATTAAAATCATTGACAGCGATTTTCATTATCGATTAGTAGAATCGATTTTTTTCAATTATAAAAAGAGGTTTTTTCAGAGCAAACGCTCTGAAAAACTCCTCTCCTTATATAATCCGACCTCAAACAGAGATCGGATTATAACACTAGAATCCATATCCCCCGCAACTCTGCAGGGGACCTGGATTCCCCTCACTGTCGGCCGGTCTCTCACTTCCGTCTCTCTCCCCCCCTCCCATACACCCCTCTGACTCCTCCCCCCTCCCATACACTGCTCTGCCTCTCTCCCGACTCCCTGGTGTTTTGTGAACCTCCGTTGCTGACAGGCACTTTCACTGCAGCTTCATAGAAGCCTCAGCGTAAGTGAAGGGCAGTAATGGAGGCTGTCTGTGCGCATCGCGCAGACCCCCACTGGCTGACAGAGAATCGAGGTCTCCTGCAGAGGATCATCCTCTCTGTCAGCTGGTGGGGGTCTGCATCGCACAGACAGCCTCCGTTACTGCCCTTCACTTACACGGAGGCTTCTATGAAGCTGCAGTGAAAGTGCCTGTCAGCAACGGAGGTTCACAAAACACCAGGGAGTCGGGAGAGAGGCAGAGCAGTGTATGGGAGGGGGAGGAGTCAGAGGGGTGTATGGGAGCCACCCTCCCCATACACCACTCTGGCTCCTCCCCCTCCCATACACCACTGCCTCTCCCCGGCTCCCTGGTGTCTTATGAACCTCCGTTGCTGACAGGAGGCAGAGTGGTGTATGGGAGGGGGGAGGAGGCAGAGTGGTGTATGGGAGGGGGAGGAGCCAGAGTGGTGTATGGGAGGAGCCAGAGTGGTGTATGGGAGGGGGGAGGAGGCAAAGTGGTGTATGGGAGGGGGAGGAGCCAGAGTGGTATATGGGAGGGGGGAGGAGGCAAAGTGGTGTATGGGAGGGGGAAGGGGGAGGAGGCAGAGTGGAGTATGGGAGGGGGGAGGAGGCAGAGTGGAGTATGGGAGGGGGGAGGAGGCAGAGTGGAGTATGGGAGGGGGGAGGAGGCAGAGTGGTGTATGGGAGGGGGAGGAGGCAGAGTGGTGCATGGGAGGGGGAGGAGGCAGAGTGGTATATGGGAGGGGGAGGAGGCAGAGTGGTATATGGGAGGGGGGAGGAGGCAAAGTGGTGTATGGGAGGGGGAAGGGGGAGGAGGCAGAGTGGAGTATGGGAGGGGGGAGGAGGCAGAGTGGAGTATGGGAGGGGGGAGGAGGCAGAGTGGTGTATGGGAGGGGGAGGAGCCAGAGTGGTATATGGGAGGGGGGAGGAGGCAAAGTGGTGTATGGGAGGGGGAAGGGGGAGGAGGCAGAGTGGAGTATGGGAGGGGGGAGGAGGCAGAGTGGAGTATGGGAGGGGGGAGGAGGCAGAGTGGAGTATGGGAGGGGGGAGGAGGCAGAGTGGTGTATGGGAGGGGGAGGAGGCAGAGTGGTGCATGGGAGGGGGAGGAGGCAGAGTGGTATATGGGAGGGGGAGGAGGCAGAGTGGTAAATGGGAGGGGGTTGGAGGCAGAGTAGTGTATGGGTGAGTTATAGCGGTGTATGGGGGTATAATGAATTTCAGGGTAGCAGAGTGGTGTACGGGGGTATAATGAATTTCAGGGAGGCAGAATGGCATATCTGGGGGAGTTAGAGTTGTGTATAGGGGGAGGTAGAGTGGTGTATAGGGGGTATAATGAATTTCAGAGTGGCATATCTGGGGGAGGCAGAGTGGTGAATCAGGGAGTATAATGAATTTCAGGGTGGTGCAGGGCATTTATGAGGGGTGGAGTGGCATATCAGGGTGCACAGTGGCATATAGGGAGGTATAAGGCATAAATGGGGGCGAGTGGCATATTTGAAGTTATAAGGCATATAGGGGTATAAGACATATTGATATTAGGCATATCAGGGGGGCATAAGACATATCTGGGGGTAAAAGGTATATCAGGGGGCTCAGTTGCATATAAGGAGTATAAGGCATATCGGGGGCACAGTGGCATATCAGGGGGCACAGTGGAATCTCTGGCATATAGGAGGTATAAGGCATATATGGGGACATATGAGTGGCAAGCTGGGGGTCAGATGTGCATAACTGGGGGCAGTTTGGTAAATAAAATAATATAAACAAGGCTTTTTTCTCATAGTTTTTATTAAATATGAAAAATAGTTAACATATGAATTATTATTTACTAATAACTTTGTATTAAAACCTAGTTTGAGAAATACTGTGTTTGGGTTCTTGTAGCTTTTATCATTATGTCAGTAAAATAAGAAGGTGAATAGAGAGAGAGGCCATTGTACGTTTTTATTATTTTAAATTAAAAAAAATTGCATTTTTTTTATCCGATTAATCGATTAATCGAATAAATAATCGGCCAACTAATCGATTATTAAAATAATCGTTAGTTGCAGCCCTAGACTGAATCATAGACAGACTTTTATTTCACTGTACTGCGGTGTTGTTGGGTTGTTTTCTCAGTGTTTATATACAGTATTTTGCAGTTTACCCTTAACGCCCATTGACGGGTCAGGCACGTCACGCAAAAACGGTCAGATGCCTTTCTTCGCTTAAACGGTGTTGCTGTAATGTCTCGATATCAAGGCATTCAGCAACACCGAGATGTCTGGCCCCTCCCTGGGGGGGGTCAACATCCGCCATACACTGTAGGACAGCAGACGCCCGTTTTAAAAGAGTTGATCGCCTCCTAAACTTCAATGGTGTCGCTGAAATGCCTCGATAACGAGGCATTCAGAAACACTGAACACTCACCCCAGGACGCGCAAGATGGCGGCGCATACTTTAAAAAAAAAAAAAAAAAACAAAGTTGGAAAAGTTCGCTAGAGGGTCTCCAGACCCTTGCAGGTTGAATGCAGGTACTGGAGCCCAGCTTTCTAATCACAATGTGTAAAATATATAAAAAAAATATATTAGTAAATATTAGTAAAATAAAAATATTAGTAAAAAAAGTTTATTATTATGAGCAAATGCTAATATTAGCGCTGTATCTTCCCAAAAATCTTGACATGAGTTAAGGGGTGTCTAATTAAAAAAAAAAAAAAAAAAGAATGGTTTGATTGGGTAAATTGGAGTGCCAGGCTCAAAGATAGGGCATAGGCACAGACTGACCAAAATAGGAGGGGGTTCACTTCCCAAATGTGGCCTTTTAGCCCCCAAACACCAGACAAACCCATACATGGGTGGTATCACTGTACTCGGGAGATGCTGCTAAACATTTTTTCAGCAAGAATCGGTTAAAAATACTGTGTTTGGCTGTGTTATCTTTTCCCACATCCTCAATTTTACACTAAACAAACCCATGGAATTGTGCTTACAAATTAAAATAAGAATTATATACATATTTGTAACCGACAAATGCCTGTTTAAAAGATTCCTAACTTTCCCAGGATGTGGGTGAATATTTCTCTAAAACATCTCCTATATTGAACTACTTTTTTACTTTAAATTAGGCAGTCTGTCAAAAGTGCAAAAGAAGAGAATAACATACTTTCTAGATAGGATCTTGGCCCTGCCACTGCTGTCTTCTGTGAGGTATACTTTTAAACTGGATGCTTCCAAAGCAATGTCAATTTCAAGGATGAACTATATGTATTTTAGCTATTTAGGTGAAGATTTCATAACTACTGCTATTTTGAGAGCTTTATTAGCTAGTAAATGATTTTAGTAAATTATTTAGTTTTAATTATTCACAATATGTGATTAATATATTTGCAATAGGATCTCATTTGTTTCACTCCATGCATTTCGTGAATATTATTGAAAACTGGTTAGGTGGCAAGATTTGAGAAACTAACTTTTTTTAATCCATTGAAATTCAGATTCATGTTAGCTTGCAAGATTAAGCAATTTTTAAATATTTTCTTGCATTGTTTGCAGATAAGCATGAAGCTGCTGCTCTGGAGGATGAACCAGCATCTTTTGCCAGTGCCCTGGAACAGTTTGTAGATTTCTGCGAGCAGAACAGCACACAAACTGACCAAATCACAAAACTCTTAAAACACAATACCGTTACTCATTTTCTGCAAGTCCTGTCCACCGTGAAAGGTAAAAAAAAATGCTTTTTTAAAATCGCTGATTACAATAATCTGGAATTTAAATCACAAAAGCCAGAACGCTAAGAATATTTATAACAATTTGTCAAGGCATGGCACTTTGTTAAGGGAAGCTAAGGTACAGCCTTCTGATATCTTCACCCAGTGATAACTTGGTTGCTTCATTTGTACAATCATGTTTCTGAATGGTACCTATTGATGTATCCTATTCATTGTAATTGATTGTGATTGATACTATGTAATATAATTAATTGTGCCAAATATACTTTATATGCATTTTTGGTGTGCCAACCTCTTTTTGGTGTATGATTTAGTGGCTTTTGGGAGGACAAGCTTTTTTAGGTTTAGCACTAGACTTGTGCATTTGTATTCAGGAGAACATGAAAACGAACACAAATAGTGCATTTTTGTTGTTCAAACCGAATGCCGAATAAACTAATATGGCAGCGGGTAAACGTACACGAAGACGAAGAAGCACAACACGAAGAATCCTCGTATTAGTCTTCGTTCATATATGCTACCTAATCTCCCTGGTTCCTTCCCCGATACAAGTCACTGCCTCTAGCCTACCTTGTCCAATTAGCATCGCATGTGTTAACACGATCCTACAGGTTTCCATCAGAGCAGCTGCCCTTCATTGGTTGATGCCAGAAGAGGCCCCTGCCAATGACCAATGGAGTCGCTCGTACGGACCTTTAACTCCTGGAACCTCCTCAGGCCAAGATTCAGCATCAGGAGGTAAAGGTCGGTATAGGCGACTCTATAGGTCGCCGGCACTGAGCTCCTCTGGCAGCTTTAGCGCCAGGATTTATCACACTGAATCCACTCAGGGGTAAACGATGGTCTGGTAATATCTAGTGCTCTGGCATCTGATACCCTTTTACAGGAGACAAGACAGAACAGGTAACAAGTTTGGCACATAATTGATACAATGACAACTTTGAGTTAGGAGATCAAACATTAAACATATGTAAGATCAAATTAACGTCCCATACCTGAATATTTAGGTTGAGGAGGACGGGCCATACGAACGCCTTTCAGGAGACGACATACAGTGGAATGTTTACCTGCTGGTATTCCTTTAAAGCCATTATGACTTCCTGAGATAGCAGATCTGTACAAGTTGACTGTGCGATATGTTCAACCTTGTTCGAACAATTCTGACAGAAAAAGAAGAATAGAGCTCACAGGTGCAAGAACGGGATCCAACTGTTTTCAGTTGTTTCCAGCCAAGCCATCAATTGTAGTTGGCCTTGAGGGAGAAGGGGATATAATTCCCCCACCGAGTTCACCAGGAGAGCCGGGAATGTAGGAAGGAATCAAGGAATATCTACATCTCTAAAAGTGTCGGAAACCACGACTGGGAGCTCCAATAAGGTGTTATGAGGACCAGTTAGCGCCTCTGGAGCTGGTCTCCGGCTGAAAAACCTCGGAAGCTGAGTGTTCAGCTGAGACGTGAAAAGATCCATATCCAGCGGACCCCAAAGTTCCAGGATCGTTAGAAGAACCCGCTGATGAAGCCGCCTATCGCTGGAGTCCTTGAGAAATCTCGAATGCAACTCTGTTGCCAGGGGTTGGGACCTTGTGCCCCCAAGATCATTTACATATTGAACCACTGACATATTGTCCATCCGAAGCATGATGGAGAAACGGACTACACCATGTAAGAAAGTCCGCAGGGTGAACAAACCTGCTAGGAGTTCTAGGCAATCGATATACAAGTTCTGTTCCCGATGTGACCATCTTCCTCCTGTGGAGGTATCTGCGCAACCCGCGCCCCAATCTGCTAGGCTGGCGTCTGAGTCTATAACTATGTCTGGGGCCGAGCCAAAAATAGCGCGACCGTTCCAAGCCTCTATGTGTTCTAACCACCATGTCACCATGTCAGTTCCTTCTGCATCCACTGAGACTACATGATCGTAAGTGAGACCCTGGCTCATCGATCGATTTTTTAGCCTTTGTAGCGGAGTGAAGTGGACCTGGAAAAATACCCTGTACTGGTGCAGGGAGGAGACCGATGACCCATGCTAGGTGGTGAATAGTGATCAAGGGCCATGCTAACACCTTCTTCATCTCCTTTTTGATAGATTTTACCTTTGATGTTGAGAGGTGAAGAGAGCCATGAATGGAATTGATCTGGAATCCCAAAAATTCCATAGTCTGAGCGGGGGGTCAGGCATGACTTCTCCCAGTTGAAGTGGAAGCCTAGCCTTTTGATGGTCCACCGCTGTAGGGACTGTCAAATATGCGACAGTGAATGCCCTCCATTTTGAAGTGTTGGTAACAAACAAAAGCGTTGTAAATTTATTACCGGCCTCACCCCAATTTGTGATCAAATTTTAGAAGAATGGCTTTACGCCGTTCTGTGGCAATGGTTGAGCCAGGGAGCAAACTCAAAGAGCAGGTAACAGAACTCACAAGTGTCTAACCAACCTCACAGGACGCAGGGTACGTAATGACGATGTAGACGTCGCGAAAATCACGCCAAAGTACGTCATGGTTACTTCTAAAAAGGGAAAAAACAGCTTCGCAACTCCAATAAAATGTCCGCCACAAGAGCTACATGGAGTCTTAAGCACTAGAAGCCATGAAAATAGGAAAAAAGTTACATAGGGCTACAAGAAAATGGCGAACAGAAACAAAGACCTAACAATATTAGATGCAGCTGCACCCTCTAAACAACCAAATAAGGATAGAGAGGGAGAGGAGGGGACACCACCGTCCCCAACGGAGAAAAAAAAGGAAGATTGAAGGTAAGGTAATAACATTAAATACAAGAGACAATTCAAACAAACTGTGTACTTATCTGCAGAGGCGTATCTACCGAAAATAGCGCCTATGGCAAGCACTGAAATTGCGCCCCTGTCCAAATATCTAAAAACCATTAGCCCCTGCTGCCCATATATATATAAATATTAGACCCTGCTGCCGATAGCAGGTATAGATCAACACACAAACCCAGATCAATTGAAATTCACTTGTGATCTCAGCACTGAAGGTATATATATCAAATAAACAGAATCAGACATACAAATCCTATATTTGCAGGTATACAATAATAATATATGAAACGTAGCATCGCACTGAAATTGCGCCCGTCCAAATATCTAAAAACCATTTATTAGCCCCTGCTGCCCATATATATATAAATATTAGACCCTGCTGCCGATAGCAGGTATAGATCAACACACAAACCCAGATCAATTGAAATTCACTTGTGATCTCAGCACTGAAGGTATATTATATATATATATATATATATATATATATATATATATATATATCAAATAAACAGAATCAGACATACAAATCCTATATTTGCAGGTATACAATAATAATATATAAAACGTAGCATCGCAGGTATAGATCAAATAAATACATGGAAACAGCATTGCAGGTATTAATCAACTGAATAAGACATATTAACCCTGTATTTGCAGGTATACATAAATAATGTATGGAAACATAGCATAGCAGATATGGATCTACAGAATAACACAAAACCCAGCTTTGCAGGTATAGATCAATTGGAATTCACATAAAAACACAGCATTAAAAGGTATATTTAAAACCCCCTAAATTACAGACATAGATCACAGGTTGCACACCCCAAAGCCAGCCCTGGCGTCCACACTGCCCGCATAGAACCTGAGCAGCACCCAAATTACACACACATAAGATTTGCCATATTTGTCCCCAAATAGCCCAGCACAAGTCAACTCTGTCCCCAAACAGTCCGGCCTGTGCCATCTTTGTCCCATATATACCATGCCTGTGCCATCTTGGTCCCCAAGGCTCAAACCTCCTGCTAGTGCCATCTTTGCCCTTCCACAATTATACATCTATGATACACAAACACTTTTACAGTCACTCACTAATTCACACTTTCATTCAGACAACAAATCCACACATTAACTCATGCTCTCCCTCATTCAGACAATTCATCCACACATTAACTCATGCTCTCCCTCATTCAGACAATTTATCCACACATTAACTCATGCTCTCCCTCATTCAGACAATTCATCCACACATTAACTCATGCTCTCCCTCATTCACTCAATGCATGCACACATTAATCCACTCTTTACTTATATCACTCTCTAACCCCTCTCCTTCCCTTATCACTCTCTAACCCATCTCCTTCCCTTATCACTCCCTAACCCCTCTCCTTCCCTTATCACTCCCTAACCCCTCTCCCTCCCTTATCACTCTCTAACCCCTCTCCCTCCCTTATCACTCTCTAACCCCTCTCCCTCCCTTATCACTCTCTAACCCCTCTCCCTCCCTTATCACTCTCTAACCCCTCTCCCTCCCTTATCACTCCCTAACCCTCTCCCTCCTTTATCACTCTCTAACCCCTCTCCCTCCCTCATCACTCTCTAACCCCTCTCCCTCCCTCATCACTCTCTAACCCCTCTCCCTCCCTCATCACTCTCTAACCCCTCTCCCTCCCTCATCACTCTCTAACCCCTCTCCCTCCCTTATCACTCTCTAACCCCTCTCCCTCCCTTATCACTCTCTAACCCCTCTCCTTCCCTTATAACTCCCTAACCCCTCTCCCTCCCTTATGACTCCCTAACCCCTCTCCCTCCTTTATCACTCCCTAACCCTCTCCCTCCTTTATCACTCTCTAACCCCTCTCCCTCCCTTATCACTCTCTAACCCCTCTCCCTCCCTTATCACTCTCTAACCCCTCTCCCTCCCTCATCACTCTCTAACCCCTCTCCCTCCCTTATCACTCTCTAACCCCTCTCCCTCCCTCATCACTCCCTAACCCTCCCTAACCCCTCTCCCTCCCTTATCACTCCCTAACCCCTCTCCCTCCCTTATCACTCCCTAACCCCTCTCCCTCCCTTATCACTCCCTAATCCCTCTCCCCCTTTGTAGTTCTCACCTTGAGGTCCAGCGACGGGAACACGAGGCTTCTGCCTTTTTGCACTGCTGCGGTGCCCGCTGCTTCACTGCTGAGCGCCTTAATATGACGTCATATTTAGGCGCTCAGAACTAAAGCAGCGGGCACCAGTGAGCGGCTTTTAACGAGGGGCGCAGAGCGGTTGCTCTCTCCTCCTCCCCTTTCAAATGGCGCCTATGTAAGGAGCCATAGGTTCCATACCCTAGATACGCCTCTGCTTATCTGAGGGAGCAGCAAAGAAAAAAGGAGGAGCTTTGGATTACAGCCTACTTTATATGGAGGGGAATGTTGTAGGCTTATTATTGGTTCTTTTTTGGTATTAACGCTTTATGTTCTTTGCTGCTGTTAAATTAAAGAAAAGAGTAATGCATAGTGTGAGACTCCGTGTCATTATAAATTAAAATTTGTCTAGTCATACTTTTCTCATAACCATTTATAGGCAGCCATGGGGGTTCTGTAAAATATTCACAGTAATTCTGAAACCTGAAACGTAATGTACTCATTGGTTTTCGGACCAAAGTAAAATCGGTTGTAGTGAAAACTGGGTACCGGGAACATACTGAATAATCTGAAGTTATTAATGAAGATAGGTAAAAAATTTTATGACAGTCACAAGTAGGTGAAGTGCAGGACAATTAATCAAAAATGTCATTCCAAGCCTTGAAAACTGCATCTCGTTTTCATTAGAACACATGCAGGCTGTTCAGTGACACATAGTGTTTCTGCATTATTACTTACATGATAATACATGAAATCCCAAAACCCTTTTAGTATTATGTCCCTCGAGAATAGTTTGACTCAGCATTGTTTGCAATGTACAATAGGGTGGGAACCCAAAAACACCCTGTCTGCTGCAAGAAAAGGAAATGTCAATTACATCAATACCCATTATTTTATTAAAGGGACACTCCACTGTCCCAGGGAGCCTCTTAACAATGAATGCATATTAACCTACTTTCAAATGCATTCATTAAACATACCAAGGAAAAGAAAGCTTATAAAGAAACTACAGCAGTCTACCACCTCTGTGTCCTGAAGTTTCACACATCCTTTTTGGCTTCTGAAAGCGCGTGCACACAGAGGTGCCCTCACCCCATGCTTTTGCTGAGCTAGTACCGAAGCTAACTGGGAGTAAGTATATCATGTGCCAGGAGATGTGGTTGACCAAACACATCTTCTGCATGACAACTAGCTGGGGAGTAGGGAAGAGGCAAATGCATATGAGGATTGTGCAGAATCCCTCCATGTATTTGCAATGAGGACACCACAAAAGTTAAAGGGACCTCTCTGCTATCATATACTTTAAAGTTAATATGTTGGCTGAAGTGCCCATTTTACCCTCTGAAGATGAATACAATTTTTACCAATATAAAGTTGTGATTTTTAAACTTTCATTTAAAACATTAAAAATGTTGTTTATGTTTATATGGGGATCATCATTCTCCCCAGAAACCTTTTCATTTGCAACATTTTGCTTCATCCATATTGTGGTAGGTTGTTGCAATACATTTAATGTTTTGTCTAAGTTGAACCACACCTTTAACAACTATTATCATAATGTTCTATTTAATTTACAGAAATCCCCGCGAAATTGACTTGCGACATCCCAGAGTCTTTTATTCAAGGCCTCATAGATCAATTAATATCTCAGGAAAAGTGGCATGAGATTTTGCTTCTCCTTACTAGAAATGCCACTGGAGAAACAAAAGATGCACATCAGGGATTGTTTAAAAAATGCCGCCTTCCTAACGTCAATATTGGGAGTGTCATAGGTTGCGTGGATCCCACCAGCAAGATACGGTTGCCCTTAGTGAAAATTCTGTTGGATAAAGGAGGTAAAGCGACCGGTTCCTTACTTCTTATTCATTATCTTCTATATTATTAATACATGCAAAATAAAAATGTTGTTGCAAGTATTTCGATCTAAATATATGGCAACTCTTTTGTGATACTGGATTGGATGAGGTGGGGGGTCATATGTATCTCCTTCAAGCTAGGTAGATGGGAAGGGATAGATGGGAAGGTTCTGCAAAAACCACATTAAAATTTAAAGGGAACATTCAGCTATCATATACATTAAAAGTGCATATGATGTCTGGCATGTAATTTAAATAACGGTGAACAGTTTGTTTATTCTCTGGCAGGACAGACCCTGTTAGGACCTCCAGGCCTAAATTTTTAAAATTACAAAAAATAGTGTATTATGTAAGCGAGCATTTTAGAATTAAAAACCTTGTGCATTCTATTCGGGGGATGTTGAAAATAAATCAGGTTGTGTTTTTATTCCCACCGAGAAGTGCACTTTTCATTGTTTAAAAAAAAACAAAAAAAAAAAAACATATTACTCATATTAAATGATTGACTATACAAATTAAGATTGTATAAAATGCCATGGATAAATTGTGTGGGTACACAAAGCATTAAAAAGGGTAATCAAGATTGAACAAACGTAGTTAAGATGTCAACAAAGCTTTAGTGTGGGAAAACCTCAGGTATTAGGGATGTCTAGATGGGAATGACATGCTTGAGGGTGCCCTGATCATATATGATTTAAAAGTGCATAAGCCACACTACAGGGGGCAAGGGGGGCAATTCCCCCACTAGATTATCCCCCCCACACACAAACACACCGAATTTAAAACTTCCATCTAAACATATCTGAGTTCTGGGGGCCACGTGGTGAATCACATTGCTGCTAGCTGAGGCAGCTGTAAGATTGTACTCTCCCCCAATCAGCCGGGCTGGTTGGGGAGATCACAATCCCCCTCTAACCGGCCCAACATTAGGGAGCGCGAGGTCGGTCACTTCCGTGCTTCCTAATCACTACGCACAGGCAAATGATGCAGAGTGCCGGGTTATGACGTTGTACCATGCGCTCTGCATCAATAGCCGGCACATAGTGATGAGGGAGCACTAAAGCAGAGGTCTAAAATGACAGACCTCACGCTCCTACGACAGGATGAAAGATGGAAGATGAGAAAGGTTAGAGAAGGGAAGAAAGGAGAATATGTGTGTGTTTATAAGCTGGTGTGTATAAGGTCAGTGTGTGTGTATAGGCAGGTGTATGTAAGAGCAGTGTAGGTAAATGTGTGTTTTGTAAGCTGGTGTGTATATGTGTGTATAAAGGCAGGGGTTGTGAGGGCAGTGTATGTGTGTGTATGGACAGGCATATGCTAGGGCAGTATGTGTGTGTATGGACAGGTGTTTGTAAAAGCAGTGTGTGTGGGCAGTCGTGTGAAAGGACTGTGTATATATGTTTGTGTTCATGGGTAGGTGTGTGTGTGTAAGGGCAGTGTATGTGTATATTTGTGTTTATGGGCATGTTTATGTTAAGGCATTGTGTAAGGGCAGTGTATGTGTGTTTATGGGCAGGTTTGTGTAGAGAATATAGCAGGGGGGGGGTGTTACAATTTTCCATTCTTGCATCAGGCGCAAAATGAGCCAGCTATAGCTCTGCTCACAACAACCAGGCAGCGCGAGAGCCTGTTACTCTGTCTCTGCACTTATATGTAAACTATAAGGAAAAACATTCAATAGTTTTCCTCTCTTTCTCAGGTCTGAACCAATACCTGAGTTTTTTCAGTGGCATTATGTAGTGATAGAACTTATTAGTGCCCCCCAGTTTTGACTGTGGTATCTTATGTGTCCCCCTATATATTGTTCCTGGAGTTGCCACTGTAAAAGTGTACTAGCATATGCTCTGGGTTATTAAGTGTTAAAAGGAATTAAAAGATTACCTTTTTGCATTGAAAAAAATGAATAGAAGATGGCAGTTCAAGGAAAATATTTTAAACAAAAGGAAATGAGGGTGCTGTGCTCGCATGCTAATATACCATTTGAAGAAATATGTTGATGTATGATGGCATATACTAAAAAACCAATATCATTATTCTATAGATCTGGAGATTTTTTTTGCTATGAAACACTACAGATACTAACATGCAGTAAATCACCGAGTCAGCCAATTGTAACATTTTAATTCATGTTTAAATTGAAAAGTTATCTAACTGCAAGCGATTAGATTTTTTTTCCTTATTCCCTTTCTCTCTGTCATGTCAACAGCTCCTCCAAATGGGATTGGGGCAGATTTAGAAGAGCCAATTCAAACATGCCTAAAGAAAAATGATTTTGCTTTGGCTTACTTATTACTGAGTAGAGGTGGAAATCCACAGAGCTTGACCATTAAAGATGGGGACATGCCTATACACACTGCGGTTGCTGTTGCTTTAAATAAGAATGGTGAGGTTATTTTTGTTCACATTTATGCTTTTATTGAGACTTACTCAATAGTGAAATAATTACAAATATAGTTTGCTTGTGCTGCTAAAGACTAATAATGTAAGTATTATGAAGGATGGCAGGTTTTTCGTTGTGTTTTCTTATTTGATCTTGCCCGTATTGTGTTCTTTTGTGTAGTTGAACAGCTGTTTAGTTTCTATTTGTGGCGTGCTTACAAGTTAAAGTAACACACGTGAAATTGCTGCCTCCAACATTGCAAACCATAAACATAAAATGTTTGTATTATTTTTCAGGTGATGATGGAATTAGGATGCTGAAACACCTTCTTGATTTATACTCATCTGATCCATTTGAATATTCATATTTAGATCCCAACAAACAGGACAAAAATGGTGACACTGTGATGCACTTGCTTTTCAGAAGTGACTATTCTAAGCAGTACCAACAATTAATGGATTTCCTTGCCAAATTTGACATCAAATTAACAATAAAAAATAAAATGGGAAAAGATGCCAAGCACAGAATAAAAAATAAAGACCCACGTTTTATTGCTTGGACTGAGGCTAAAAAGAGAATTAAGAGAGATCAGCCTAGCATGTCTGCCAAGTCAATGGCAAGTAAAAAAATCCCTTCGTTTACACCAGGAACCAATTCACCTACTCCCAAAATACTACATCAAGCCCAAAAGCATCAAGACAATACACTCCAAAATAATTTATCTGTGAATGAACATGCATTAGATGATCGCTTTTCTGAGACAGTAGTACTCACTGAGAAGCCAATGACTTTGAGAGAGAACCTTGCTCAGGCAATACGAGATTTAATTAAAAGCATGGAACTGGGCAAATTGTCATCAGAAGCTGATGCTCCAAGTCCAACTTTGCCATTAAATATGAATATAATAGACAATATTAATTTGCCTATTGCTTATACACATGATACCACAGCACCAACTAATGACCTTGGGGAAAATACATGTGCAGAGATCAATGGTGCTGCAGAATTTTCTGGCAATGAACATTGTGTGCTTTACAATAATGAAAAGCCAACCGAAATATTGGAAACAGACCTAGATCTCTCAAAAATTGACTTCAATAACATGACTTGGGAAATCGAGTGTGCTCCAGAAGCCCTTAAGAAACTAGGGAGCAAGGTTATACCTCAGTATATGAAAAGTAAGATCATACATTCCATTCTGAAACTTGGAAACGGAGAATGGACACGAAGCCTCTGCAAACGACTAAAATGCACTAAATGTGATATTATGCTCTATGAAGTGAAATTGGACAAAGGGGCAAGGTTGCTATGGGAACTTGCAATTGATTTTTCCCCACGTTGCAGCAAGGAGCCAGAAGAGATAATGTCAGAATTTTCTTTCCATGACTCAGGAAAAACTGGGAGAGTTTACACAGAAATAATTAGGATATGGGACATTGTACTTGACCATTGCAAACTCAGTAACACAATTGAATACGTATGTAGTTCCTACAGCCGAGGCTTGAGCTGTATACTGAGGAAAAAACTGAAAGTTCTAACCAAGACTCTAGTTTCTTCAAATGTGGAAAATCGGATTCCTAATTACTTTGTAGAGTATATAGAGCTGGAAACAAACACGCAGCATATTATCCCGGATTATTTTCCTCCTGCAAGTGCAGTGGAAACAGAATACAATATCATGAAATTCCACAGCTTCAGCACAGACATGGCACTTAATATACTAAGTAACATAAATTCCAGGGTTGAGTATCCCTTTAGAGTTGGTGAATTAGAATATGCTGTCATCGACCTCAATCCACAGCCTCTGGAGGCAATCATTTTAATTGGCAGAAGTGGAACAGGAAAAACAACTTGCTGTATGTATCGTCTTTGGAAGAAGTTCCACTCGTACTGGGAAAAGGCTGAGGCTGTTGGTGAGCCATTGCTTGTGAAGCAGACATGGCAGAGAAAAAAGTATGAAGACTTTACTGAAAAGGATGAAACAGGGGAAGAAGATACTACTGAAACAGAATCTTCTGACAGCACAGATGAAGAACAAATGCCATTGCCAGGGGACATTGCTGAAGATATCAGTTCCCCAGAATGTAAAGAAGATGAAACTGTCAAACTGGAGCACTACCATCCTATATTTATCACCAAAAATAATGTCCTTTGTCGAGAGATTCAAAGGAATTTTCTTGAGTTAAGCAAGTCTACAAAAGCAACAAGTCATTTTAAACCTGTTGAACATAATATTTACAAGTTACAAGACTTAAAAGATGAGAATTTCCCCATGTTTATCACCTCTCAACAGCTGCTGCTGTTACTGGATGCTTCAATGCCTGATCCGTTTTTCCCCAGAAATGAAGATGGGAGTCTTAAAAGGAATATTAATGGATGGTCCTTATCAGATGAATTTGATATACCAGATGTGTTAAGGCAGGATGATGAAGGAGATGCTGACCAAGAAATCGATGAAGAGGAAAATATCTGTGAGCTGCAAGAAAATGATCCTCGTGCTTTTGTAACATTTGAGCTATTTACCAGCCTCTTTTGGCCTAAGATGGTGCGGGGAAAATCTCTGTACAATGCAGCACTGATATGGAAAGAGATCAAGTCATTTTTAAAAGGCTCCTTTGAAGCTCTGAATTGTCATCAGGGCAAACTCACAGAGGATCTGTACATTAAACTTGGTAGAAAAAGAGCTCCAAATTTTCAAGGAGATCGTAAAGAAATATATCGCCTTTTTTGCCTGTATGAACAATTAAAGTCTGAGAGGGGTTACTTTGATGAAGAGGATCTTCTATATGATTTGTCCCGTAGGCTTTCAAACCTTGAAGAACTTCCATGGTCTATTCATGAGCTGTATGGAGATGAGATTCAGGACTTCACTCAAGCAGAGCTCTTCCTGCTTATGACATGCATTAATGACCCAAATTCTATGTTTTTGACTGGAGACACAGCTCAGAGCATAATGAGAGGGGTTTCTTTCCGTTTCAGTGATCTAAGATCCTTATTCTATTATGCAAGTAAAAACTGTGGAAGTGGGGAAAAGAACAGCATTGTTAGAAAACCAAAACAGATATATCAGCTATATCAAAACTATCGCTCTCACTCTGGTAAGAACCGTTTCTTATTTATAGCATTTAAATACGTACGTTTAATTTGCATTATAAAGGGCTTGGTTGTTCTTGTAAAATGCAAAGTTAAATCCATGAGAATTCTTGCAATTAAACTTGGATAGTGGTTTATGACTTCCTATCCTGGGGATCAGCAGCAAGGATGCCAGCGCAGAGGGGGGTCTCCAGATTGTTAAGCGGTACGTTATTGTACAGCAATACAGAATATGGTATATAAAACAATAAATAATAATTGTAAATTATTACACTTTAAACAGATTGTATTTTTCTGTTTACCCATTTTAAATTATATATACTGTTCAAACAAACAAAAATACTCCAAATATTCATAAACTCGTCACATTTTTTATCTTTTTTAATAATTACAGATCACATATGAAACAATATGTATTTCTGTTTCCAAACTAGAGTAGGTTACCCAAGGTATCTCATTATATTTAATGTTAATACACAATAATAGTGTTGTATGTGATTTTTTTTCAAATGTCCCCCATTCTCTTTTAAGCTCACAATAAAGAGGGCAGAGAACATTGAAGGTTTCCATGTATGTGATTGGTTAAAAAAAGCAAACAAACAATTACATATGCAGAGGTTCCTTGGATGTTTCTTATGTTATCTGCCCGGCATCAGGGCAGCCAGCTACCCCTTTCCTGCTGTTGATCTCTGCAGGACTATGATACCCCAACCCACACCTCCAACTACATATTAATGAAAACAAAAATGGGATCAGCAATGATTCTATAATTAAAAACTGATCTGTCCTACTACAATACCAGCATGCCCCCCAACTGTCCCGATTTAGGCTGGACAGTCCCGATTTTGGGTCTCTGTCCAGCCCATCCCTTCCTCTGTCCCACTTTGCATTAATTAAAAAAAAACTCTGCTGCTGTGGACTACTCTTCCAATGATGCTCAGCTAGCATCTGCAGCTTTACTGTTGCTGCACTTCCCAATGACGCTCAGCCAGCATCATGGAAGTAGTATGTCTGGCTGAGCCTTATGGGAATTCAATTCAATGTGTTCAATATGAAGCGTGTATAAATTGGCGATGCAAGCGCGACATTTTAAAGTGCAATTGCTTGTATTGGTGAGTTCACATTTTGAAATGTCGGGAGGTATGTACCAGTACAGCACCTTTTTACTCTAACTTGGCCTCCCACGCACGTCAAAGGTCAGGAGCAATGCCAGAATACAGCACCAAAGCAATACCACACAGCATGGCCTCATTCTGCATTGACACGCATTGTAAAAGCTCTGTATCTGATCATGCAACAGTAATTCAAGTATGGTACCTGAGTATACTTCTATGCTGAACACACCATTAAGTCTTATGTCCTGAACATTAAGGACTGCATGATTTAATAGTATGTCTGGCTTTGTGAAGGGGTTAATATGCATACTCATTTAGTGGGAGGTGTCAGGAACAATAAACTGTCACATTAAGTTATTTAATTAGGTTACATACTTAAACATATAATTATGTATTACCAATCACTTTGAAAGGAATATGTTAATATGATTAATTAAATAATTAACAATTGAATTAATCTACAAGAATATGAAGTCAATGGATGATGTATATCATATGTTCCTAATATGAAAACTGTGTTTTGTTTTGCCCTTTTTAGTTAAAGGAGGCTATGTTTAACTGCTTACAGATAGTAATAATAATTATAATTTGTTTTAACCAAAGGAATTCTGCTTCTGGCTTCTGGTATTGTGGATTTGCTGCAGTATTATTTTCCTGAATCATTTGATCGATTACCACGTGACTGTGGCTTGTTTGATGGCCCAAAACCAACGATTTTGGAGTCTTGCAGTGTTAGTGACATGGCTATGTTACTGCGTGGCAACAAAAGGAAAACTCAACCAATAGAGTTCGGAGCTCATCAGGTATGTTTTTTTTTTCTTCCCTTTAAATTACACAAAATATGTTGGTCCCTGGCATTGGTTTATGGCCAGAGTGGTATTGTGCTTATACCTTGCCTACTTATTTTTTTATTTTTTTTAGGGCTGCAACTAATGATTATTTTAATAAATGATTAGTTTTTTCGATTAATCGATTAATCGGATAAAAAAATGCAAATTTTTTAAATTTAAAATAATGTAATAAAAAACGTAAAATTTACACTTTCATCTCTTTGTCGCAATGGCCTCTCTCTCTCTCTCTATTCACATTCTTATTTTACTGACATAATAATAAAAGCTACAAGAACCCAAACACAGTGTTTCTCAAACTTGGTTTTAATACAAAGTTATTAGTAAATATTAATTCATATGTTAACTATTTTTCATATTTAATAAAAACTATGAGAAAATTGTATTTTATAATTTTCTTTTATTTACCAAAGTGCCCCAGTTATGCACATCTGCTTGCCACTCTGCCCCCATATATGCCTTATACCTCCTATATGCCAGAGATTCCACTGTGCCCCTGATATGCCACTGTGCCCCCGATATGCCTTATACTCCTTATATGCCAGTGATATGCAACTGAGCCCCCGATATACCTTTTACCCCCAGATATGTCTTATGCCCCCTGATATGCCAAATATCGATATGCCTTATACCCCCTATATGCCACTGTGCCCCCTGATATGCCTTATAACTTCCAATATGCCACTGTGCCCGCTGATATGCCTTATAACTTCCAATATGCCACTCGCCCCCATTTATGCCTTATACCTCCCTATATGCCACTCCGCCCCCCATAAATGCCCTGCACCACCCTGAAATTCATTATACTCCCTGATTCACCACTCTGCCTCCCCCAGATATGCCACTCTGAAATTCATTATACCCCCATACACCACTCTGCTACCCTGAAATTCATTATACCCCCCCATACACCACTATAACTCACCCATACACCACTCTGCCTCCTCCCCCCTCCCATACTCCACTCTGCCTCCTGTCAGCAACGGAGGTTCACAAGACACCAGGGAGCCGGGTAGAGAGGCAGAGTGGTGTATGGGAGGGTGGCTCCCATACACCCCTCTGACTCCTCCCCCCTCCCATACACCACTCTGCCTCTCTCCCGACTCCCTAGTGTTTTGTGAACCTCCGTTGCTGACAGGCACTTTCACTACAGCTTCGTAGAAGCCTCAGCGTAAGTGAAGGGCAGTAACGGAGGCTGTCTGTGCGCATCGCGCAGACCCCCACCAGCTGACAGGGAGTATGATCCTCTGCAGGAGACCTCGATTCTCTGTCAGCCGGTGGGGGTCTGCACGATGTGCACAGACAGCCTCCGTTACTCACCTTCACTGGCGCTGGGGCTTCTATATCATGTGATGCTGCCACTGCATCGTAGGAGCGGAAGTGGAGGAGAGAGGCGGAAGTTGTCTGTGCGCATCGATTCTAGTGTTATAATCCGATCTCTGTTTGAGGTCAGATTATATAAGGAGAGGAGTTTTTCCAGAGCATTTGCTCTGAAAAAAACTTTATAAATCGATAAAAATCGATTCGACTAATCGATAATGAAAATAGTCAACGATTTTCATTATCGATTATTATCAATTTTATCGATTAGTTGTTTCAGCCCTAATTTTTTTTACCATAGTCAACTTTATCTATCACTGATTTTAAGGGTTTAAACAAGGTCCAAGCTTGTTAAGATTTCTTTACTATAATCAGTTTATCTTAGCCATAAATTTGACTAAACAGTTAACATTCTTCTGCTTTCATCTATTTTTTAATAAGTAGGAAACTGAAATCAATAGCAGTAATGCAGTTACCAACATCCAAACATTTTCAAAAGACTAGTAATGAAAATGTCATGGCTGGCCGTGAGCCAGGGAACCAGTAGGTTCCTATTAACACACACAAAAATCTGGGCGAAGTACAAAAAGGATGATCCGTGAATGAAGTCAAGTCATAATGCAAAAGGTCGAGGCAGGCTGCAAGAATCACTAGTCAGAATAACAAAATAGGGTCTGGTACACGAGTAAACGAATGACAAATAACGCTTTGGTATAGGGAAAGTCTAGTTGATACCTGAGCAAAGGTTTCTGGGACGACAGGGCTTTTATTCATTTGAATTTGGCGCCAAAATGACAACGCCTGTACGCGTCTCCTTCCCTGCCGGTGTCTGTCGGCAGCGGGGAGGAGACGCGTCTCCATGACAATCTGTGAACGCGCCCTCCTTTCCACTGGTCTCCGCTGGCAGTGGAGGGGGTGTGTCGCCACAGAGACCCTGCTCGCTGTGCTGCGTCTGTCTGACGCCGGATCCCGGGAGTTGAGTAGGTTCGTGACTGGAAAAAAAAAATCTTGTTTCTGACACTTAGAAATAAAACTTACTTTTGGATGTTGGTATCTAAATATTATTTATATTAAACACTTAAAGTGTTTAAGTGAACTTCCAGTGGCTCACTTCTCAGTCAAACCGCTGATCTACTGGAATTTTTACGTTCAGAGAGAATGGTCCAAAAAGAGAATATATCCAGTGATTTCCAGCACCTTATAGAAAGTATACCCCAAAGAATGAAGGCAGTTCTGAAGGCAAAAGGGGGTCCAACCCGGTACTAGCAAGATGTAGCTAATAAAGTGGCCAGTGATAGTATATTGTGGTGCAAATAAACAGCTTAGCTTCAGTATATGAGCGAGTGGTATGTAAACAACTATCTTATCCATGCTTTGTAGTAAAACATTACGTATGTAATTTGTATGATAGCTTGTATCCTTGCAAATGCATGGAGGCAGTCATCAGAATTCAGCTCCATCCATCCACTATTTCCCCACCCTTGGCTTGTAGGAAATTTGTCCAAAAACATCTCCTGGTTTGCTCATACACTATATGGACAAAAGGTATTTAGACAACTCTTAATTATTGAATTCATGTGTTTCAATCAGACCCATTGTAACAGGTGTATAAGATCAAGGACCTAGCCATGTAGTCTCCATTTAGAAATATCTCTTAAGAGTTCAGTGAACTCAAGCTTGGTACTGTGAAAAGATGCCACCTCTGCAATAAGTCAGTTTGGGAAATTTCATCCCTGCTAGCCACCGTTAACTTTTAGTGTTATGATTGGAAAGTGAAAGAATTTAGGAACAGCACCACAGCCATGAAACAGAAGGCCACATAAAGTCACAGAGTGGGATCAAGTACTGAGGCGCATTGTGCATATATATAAGTTTTTCTTATAAGCAAGTCCTAGAATTCACGCTATATCTTCACGAAAGAGTTAAAATATTGGCATTATAAATGTCCATAGGGTGCCTAGTTTAAAAAAATGTATGATTTGATGGGGTAAATTGAATTGGCGGGCTTCAAAATGTCCCAAATATGAGACGTGGGCACAGACTGACCAGATGTCTAAATGGCAAAGAAATACACACCTCACAAAGGTGGCCTTTTACCTCCCAAATAACTCAAACTCATGGATGTGGAGTATCACTGTGCTTAGCAGATGTACATATTGGGGGTGTTGTTTGGCAGTGACATATATCAGGTGCAGTAAATTTATACCTGGAGTACAACGTGTGTGAAAAAAATAAAAAAATGTTTTACTACCATAAAGTTTGACAAAGGCTGATGGTAGAACTAGTGCATGGAAATGGTTAAAATACCAGCATTTGAAATACCTTGGGGTACAAATGCTGTTACCAATATAATATAAGACGACCCTATAGGAAAAAAGTTACCAGTAAATGTTAATTCATGTAAACTATTTAAACTATTTTTTTTAATAAAAGCTATGATTGAGAGAAATATTTTGTTTTTAGTTCCTTTTATTTTCCAACCTGCCCCCCTATGTGCCACTCTGCCTTCAGAAATGCCTTATACCCCTATATGCCACTCTGGTATTTAGGGGGTTAAAAGGCATATTGGGAGGTATAGGACAGAGTGGCATATAAGGAGGTATAAGGCATTTCAGGAGGCAGAGTGGCGTATAGAGTGTTAAAAGGCATTTCTGGAGGCAGAGTGGCATAAAGGGGGTTAAAACGCATATCTGGAGGCAGAGTGGCATTAAGGGGGTTAAAAGGCATTCCATAGAGCACTCTGCCTCCAGAAATGCCTTATGCCCCCCATTTAACACCCCCCCCACAAAAAAGCTAGGGCTGCAACAACTAATCGATAATAATCGATAATGAAAATCATTGCCAACGAATTTCATTATCGATTAGTTGAATCGATTTTTATCGATTATAAAACGAGGGTTTTTTCAGAGCAAACGCTCTGAAAAATACCCCTCATTATATAATCCGTTTAGTCTGACTCACAGCAGCAGCAGCTCCTACTTACCAGTCCCTCCCTGTAATCACTGTGACAACTGGCCCCGCCCCTTCCTTCTCCCAGAAGGCCAGAACCACATGGCTGTGACACTCATCTAACTGTAAGTATAAAATTAATATTTGGGCTGCTGAAAGTTAGGGGAGGTGGGGGTTAATTTAGGGGCAGCTATGGTTAATGGGGTGTTTAGGGTTAATTTAGGGGCAGCTATGGTTAATGGGGTGTTTAGGGTTAATTTAGGGGCAGTTATGGTTAATAGGGTGTTTAGGGTTAATTTAGGAGATGTTGTGGTTAATGGGGTGTTTAGGGTTAATTTAGGGGATGCTGTGGTTAATGGGGTGTTTAGGGTTAATTTAGGGTAGTTGTGTTTGATGGGGTATTTAGAGTTAATTTAGGGGTAGTTATGGTTAATGGGGTGTTTAGGGTTAATTTAATGATGAGGACTGAAGGTTAATTTAATTAATTTAATAAAGTTAACTTGAGGCACAGTTAGAGGTAAAGGGGGGCAGACTAAGGGGAATCTAAATCCTGGGGGCAGTGAAGATTAACCCAGTACTTTTATAAAAGTATGGTGTCAGTGTGCTGTGAACAGGTCTGTGACTCTATGAGGGGACTATGAGGTATCTGGGGGGTATAAGGCATATCTGGGGAGGATGGAGTGACATATCTGGGGGTATAAGGCATATACGGTATATAAGGCATATGTGGGGAGGGCAGTGTGGCATGTCTGGGGAGGATGGAGTGGTGTATCAGGGGGTATAAGGCATATCAGGCACAGTGGCATATGTGGGGGTAGAGTGGAGTGGCATATGTGGGAGGCAGCGTGGCATATGTGGGAGGCAGCGTGGCATATGTGGGAGGCAGCGTGGAGTGGAATATGTGGGAGGCAGCGTGGCATGTCTGGGAGGCAGCGTGGCAAGCCTGGGCTCAAATGTGCATAAATTGGGGGGGCGGGTTGGGAAATAAAGACAAGAAATGCATTTATCAAAGTTTTTTTTTATTCTGCTGTTTGTATTTAACAATTTTTTTTTCATTTATTTAAAATAATTTAATAATGTACATTCATTTTTTTTATCCGATTAAGCGAAAAAATAATCGGCCAACTAATCGATTATGAAAGTAATAGTTAGTTGCAGCCCTAAAAACAACTTACCGCTGCTTCTGACTCCCGGCCATTCGCGTAGACAACTTCTGCTGCAGCCGGAAGGTCTGCGCGATGGACGCAACAACCCCCGCTGCTAACCGCACCTCCTTCCGGCTACAGCGGAAGACATCTACACACCGGGAGTCAGAAGCACCGGTAAGTTGGGGGGGGCAGGAGGATCCAGGTCCCCTGCAGCGTTGCGGGGGATCTGGATCTTAGTCTCATAGTCAGACCTATTTGAGGTCTGATTATAAGACGACCCCAATTATAAGACGAGGGGTATTTTTCAGAGCATTTGCTCTGAAAAAAAACTTGTCTTATAATCGAGCAAATACGGTATTTTAACCCCTTCGCGACCTTTGCCGGTTCAGGACCTGAACCGTCATAAAATTAAATTAGCTTAGAAAGTGATCAAAACGGCGATGTCGAGGCATTCAGTAACGCCGAGATCGGCATCGGGGGCCATGTCTGGCCCCTCCCCGGGGCGTCAACAGCTGCCATACATTGTATGGCGGCGGACGCCCGTTTTAAAAGCGTTTAGGAGGCGATCAACGATCAACGACTTAAATGGTGTCGATGGAATGCCTCGATCAGGAGGCATCCAGCGACACCAAACACTTACCTTTGGATGGGCTGTGACCGCTCCGGAGAGCGGTCACAGCCGCAGCTGCCGGTGTTCTTCGCCATCAGCAAGATGGCGGCGGCCCGGGAAAAAAAACCAATAAAGATGAAAGTTCGCTAGACGGTCTCCAGACCCTCTAGAGAACTCTGGCTCCACTTGCAGGTTGAATACAGGTACTGCATTCAACCAAGCAAGTCAATGGAACCCAGCTTTCTAATCACTATTACTACTATTTTTATTCAAAAAAAATAAAAAATGGAAAAAAAAAATTAAAAAAAAAATGTGCTAACATTTAAAAATAATTATGCAGTAATGTCACTAGATGAACCATCCAGTACATTGCAAAATGTGTAAAAAAAAAAAAATATATAAAAAAAGTATTAAAAAAATAAAATAAAAAAATAAAGTTTATTATTTTGAGCAAGTGCTAAAATTTCTCAAAAATCTCAACAAAGAGTTAAAATAAAAGCACTTCAAATACCCAAGGGGTGTCTAATATATAAAAAAAATGGCTGATGGGGTAAATTGGAGTGGCCGAGCTCAAAGATAGGGCATAGGTACAGACTGACCAAAATGGAGAAAAAAAGCGCACTTCCCAAATGTGGCATTTTAAATCTCAAACAACCCGACAAACCCATGCATGTCGGGTATCACTGCACTCAGGAGATGTTCCTGAACACATGTTGGGGTGTTGTTTGACAGTGACATATACCAGAACCTGTATATCTATAACTAAAGTACAATTTGTGTGAAAAAAAAAATAAAAAAAATTACTATTACAAAGTTTGACAAAGTGTAGTTCTATAATTGGTGCATGGAAAGGGTTAAAATAACAGCATTTGGAATACCCTGGGGTGTCTAGTTTTCAAAAAACAGTAATTTTACTCACCGTAAATTCTCTTTTCCCAAGTATAGTGGCAGTACCAGAGGGTTTGCTCTTTCGCCGGGACAAACACTAAAAAGAAAACAAAGGGTTAAGCTCCGCCCCCCCCTTACCCTATAACCGCCCGTACCGGCATGGAGAATTAGTTAATCAACAAGAGGACCAAAGGATGGAAAACATTATCTGTATTAATAACAATTTGGGAGGGAGATCCGTACTGCCACTATACTTGGGAAAAGAGAATTTACGGTGAGTAAAATTACTGTTTTTCCCGGCGTATAGTGGCAGTACCAGAGGGATGTAGCAAGATCCCCCTCAACAAAAGGGGAGGGAGTTAGAGTTTGACTGTGTGAAGGACCTGACGTCCAAACTCAGCCGCTGCAGCAGAGGAGATGTCCAGTCTGTAATGTTTAATAAAAGTATTCCATGAGGACCATGTTGCTGCTTTACAAATGTCCTCTGGAGAGACTGAAGACCTGGAGGCCCAGGAGACTGAGACGGCTCTCGTAGAATGAGCCGTAATCTGAGGAGGAACCGTGACCCCACAGGAATCGTATGCCAGACGGATGGTATCTGTGAGCCATCTGGACAACGTAGATTTTGAGACCGCTTGCCCTGAAGACCTTCCCTGGAACTGGAGAAACAGATGGTCAGATGAACGAAAAGAAGAGGTACGTTCCAAATATATGGTAAGAGCTCTTTTAACATCCAACGAGTGCCATTCATTTTCTTCTGGTGTCGTAGGATCTGGATAAAAAGTAGGCAGGATAATAGGTTGGTTAATATTGACCTGAGATAACACTTTAGGCAGGAATGATGGTCTGGGATACATGACCACTTTGTCTTGATGAAAAACGAGAAATTCCTTAGAAGCTGAGAGAGTCTGGAGTTCCCCAATCCGCCGTGCCGAGGTGATGGCTACCAAAAATGCTGTCTTTAGGGAGAGGAATTTTAGTGACACCTCTTGGAGAGGTTCAAATGGAGATAAACACAGAGCTTTGAGTACCATGGTAAGATCCCATGGTGGAAAAAAAGATCTAACCGGAGGTCTCTTAATTGTGATGGCCTTAAAAAATCTCCGAATTAAGCGATCTGACGCCAGATCGAGTAGCCGGAAATGACTGAGAGCAGACACTTGACCTTTAAGAGTAGAGACCTTGAGGCCTGCCGTAAATCCCATATGCAAGAAGCGCAAAAAGACCGGAATGGATGGAGGAGAAGACTGCAGATCTAGAGACTGACACCATTCCAGAAATTTTCTCCATGTTCTTAGATAAATTCTTGATGTAGACATTCTCACTGAATTCAAGAGGAGATCAGTCATAATAGGGTCTATACCTTGATTTTTCAGGATTAGCCTTGCAGCAGCCAGGCCGTCAGTCTGTACATTCGAAGGATGTGAAGCGGAATTCCTTTTGTCTCCAAAACTACTAAGGACAACGGAAGCTCCCAATAAGTTACTGAAAGCTGGCACAGGTCTGAAAACCAGCTCCGGTTTGGCCAAAACGGGAGAACTGCCAGTACTCTTGCCTTGTCCATCTTGATTTTGAGCAGGACTCGGGGAATCATTGCCACCGGAGGGAAGATGTAGGCCAGGTTGAATTGCCACTTGATCCCCAATCCATCCAGAAAAGGAGGGTAATCCATACTGTACAGGGAGGCAAAAAGAGGGACCTTTTGGTTCAGTCTCGTTGCCATGAGATCCACTTCTGGCAAGCCTACTAATGCCACCAATTTCTGAAAAATAGTCGGATGAAGGGACCATTCTGCGAGCATCTGTTTCTGCTGAGGTCGTCTGCTAGTACATTGTACTGACCTCTGATGTGAACCGCAGAGATAGCTTCCAGGTGCTTTTGTGCCCATCGCATGATGTCGGTGCATAAAGCTTGAAGACTGGCAACTCTCGTACCTCCTTGTCTGTTTATATAAGCCACTGTTGTGGCGTTGTCTGATTGAATCTTTACTGGTTTGCCTACTATCCATGGCTTGAAGAACACTAGGGCCCTGAAGACAGCCTGTAGTTCCCTGAAGTTCGAAGATTGACGTGCTTCCTGCGTTGACCACTTCCCTTGTGCTGAGTGAGATTGGAAATGAGCTCCCCAACCAGTCTGGGATGCATCTGTGGTAACTACCAGCCACTGCTTGGGCTGGAATGACAGGCCGCTTGTCAAATTCTTCTTGATCTTCCACCACTCCAATTGTTGCAGCACTTCTTGAGATATCAAAATCTCTTTGTCTAGGTCCTCGTCGTTTCTGGACCAGTGGGACAGAATGTGCCATTGTAGAGGCCTCATTCTTGCCTGTGCCCAGGCTACCGCCGGCATGGTGGAAGTCATAAGTCCCAAAACGCTCATAACCTTTCTGATAGAGCATATGGGATATGCTTGGAGATCCGCAACCTTTAGCCGAATGCGTGTGGCTTTGTCTTCCGGAAGAAAAAGACGAAGAGATCTTGAGTTTACCCGAAATCCCAGAAATTTGATCTCTGTTGTTGGATTTAAGTTTGATTTGGGCACATTCAGAAGCCAACCATGGTTTTTGAGCAGATTGATCGTCACTTGAAGATCTATTAAGAGTTGTGCAGCTGATGAGGCTTTTATCAACCAGTCGTCCAGGTAAGGGACCACAGATATTCTTGAGAATATATTCTTGGTGAGAATCTTGGTGAAGACTCTTGGTGCAGTTGAAAGGCCAAAGGGTAGCGCTTTGAATTGAAAGTGAAGGAGACCTCGGCTTGCGTACACTGCAAATCTTAGAAATCTTCTTGACTTTACGGCTATAGGCACATGTAGGTAAGCATCCTGAAGGTCTAGGGAAGCCATATAATCCCCTCTCTGAATCATCTGAGTAACTGAAGAGATGGTTTCCATACAGAAGTGTTGGTAAGGAATATGTTGGTTGACGAACTTTAAATCCAATACTGGACGAAAGGTGCCACCTGGCTTCGGGACTAGGAACAACCGGGAATAAACCCCCTGGAAAAACTGAGACTTTGGAACGTTTTCTATCACTCCCTGTCTGAGGAGTTTTGACGCTGCCGTAATTAATGCCGTATTTTTGGTTACTGATGGGTAAGAGGAGACTAGGAAAATATTGTGTGGAGGCCTGCAAAATATTATGGTGTAGCCTTCTGAAATGATCCGGCGGATCCATGGGTTGCTGGTAGTCTGGAACCATGTGTCCCGAAACATCCGAAGGCGACCTCCTACTTTGTCAGAACCGTCTCGCCCTATCTTGTCTGGCTCCTTTAGGGTGAAATCTGGTGTCTTTATTTTGTTTCCGAAAGGAAGACTTATCCGATGGTCTGGAATATCTCTGTCTATTAAAGGGGTACCTGCGGTTCCATTTAGGCTTAATATCTTGAGGCAGCGCTTTCTTGGTGTCTGACATCTGTTTCAAAAGCTCTTCCAGAGGAGAACCAAAAAGTTTTTCCTCTCAAATGGTAAATCGCACAGTGAAGATTTAGATGCAGAATCAGCGTTCCAGGATCTAAGCCAAACTGCTCTCCTGGCAACCGTAGACAGACCCATATTACGGGCAGATAGCTTGACTAATTCTTCCACCGTATCAATCAAAAAGTCATTAGAAAGTTTCAAATTTTTAAGCAGTTGGGAAAGATCTTTATCTGCATCCTCCAGAACGTGGTTTTCTAATTTCTGGAGCCATAAGCCTTGAGCTCTCGCTACCGCTGCTCCAGCTGATGCTGCTTTGCAGTCCTGCTGCTTGGAAGATTCTTCTATTAGCATTCTCTGCTCTCTTGTCCATGGTGTCTTTTAGGCCGGAAACTTCCCCAATTGGCAATGTAGTTTGTTTAGACAACTGAGCGACCTGGACATCAACTTTAGGAAGCTCTTCCCATATGCTGTCATCTTGAAGCTTAAAAATTTGTTTGAAGTGCTTAGAAACAAAAGCTCGCTTACTTGGATGCTTCCATTCACGCTGTACAAATTCCATAAGATGAGGCAAAACAGGAAAACCCTTTTTCTTAGTGTCTGGATTCAGTAAAACATGATTTACTTCTTTAATGAATTTTCCCAGCTCTTGAGAGGGAAAACCGGACTCGGATTCAGATTCTTCCGAACTGGATACATCCATGGATGAACGAGAACATTCCCCAGATGACAATTCCGATGTAGATGAACTACGCTCTCTCCTGCGTTTCTTACTTGGCTTGTCATATACTGTTGGCTTGGCCGCCTCCTTAAATGCTTGGAATGTTTGCGACAAATTATCCTGGAACCAGGATAGAAAAGACTGCATATCCTTTTGTTTTTCTTTTGCCAGGATATCTGCTAAACACTGCTGGCATGTCTTCCTCTTGTAGCCTTCTGGGAGAGGAGTATTACATTCCAGGCAAGCCAAATGTTTAGACTTACATGAAGCCTTTTTGGGAGGAGCAGAAGGCATTTTATCCTTCTCTGGAGATGAAGGGGTTAACATATTTTTGGTGTATCAATATCAAGATCACCAAAAAAACCGTGTGGGGGTCAAACAACACGGCAAAAACCTGTCCTGACACACACTCTTGTGGTCAGACAGGTTTACACAGTTTTTATAGGCAGCCAAATTTTGAATCTGGCGCCAAAATCGGATGATCCGAACCGCGCATGCGTCGTAGCACGGCCGGATCATCAGTGGAACGCATAGCCACCCGGGCGTGCGTTCCACTGAACTGCGCATGCTCCTCCCCTGGCAGTGAAAACCTCCGCTACAGAACCCGTCTGTAACGCGGAGAAGCTGAGTAGCTGAGCCGCAGCCGAGCTCCCACCCGGGTAGCGAACGGACTGCGAGACCCCCGCTTGGCCGGCACAACCCGTGTCCCGGCTGAAGTCTTCGATCGGAGGAGCCGGAGCCCCAAGTGTTCGTCCCTGCGGGACAAAAAAGAACTAATTCTCCATGCCGGTACGGGCGGTTATAGGGTAAGGGGGAGGGGGCGGAGCTTAACCCTTCGATTTCTTTTTAGTGTTTGTCCCGACGAAAGAGTAAACCCTCTGGTACTGCCACTATACACCGGGAAAATATATGGTTTGAATGGGTTAAATTGAGTTAACCCGCTTCAAAGATATTCCAAAGAGGAGATGAAGGCAGAATCACCAAATGACCACCTGGATTACGCATGCCCCAAAAGTTGCCTTTTACCAGCCAAACAATCTGACAAACCCATGCATGTGGGGTATCGCTGTACTCAGGAGATGTTCCTGAACACATATTGGGGTGTTGTTTGACAGTGACATATACCAGGACCTTTATATCTATAACTAAAATACAATTTGTGTGAAAAAAAAAATAAAAAAAATTACTATTACAAAGTTTGACAATGTGTAGTTCTATAATTGGTGCATGGAAAGGGTTAAAATAACAGCATTTGGAATACCCTGGGGTGTCTAGTTTTCAAAAATATATGGTTTGAGGGGGTTAAATTGAGTTAACCGGCTTCAAAGATATTCCAAAGAGGAGATGGAGGCAGACTGACCAGATTTGTTAAAAAGATTTGGAAATCATAAAACGCTGCTTGTACTTATTGCCCTATAACTTACAAAAAACAGCAAAAAAACATAAAAACATTGGGTATTTCTAAACTCAGGACAAGTAGTAGAATCTATTTAGCTAGTTTTTTTACTTGCTTTTTTAGGTGAGTAAAAGATTTTTCAAATAAAAGTCATAAAATGTGTTTTTTTCAATTTTTCACCATGTTTTTTTTATTTTTTTTATAGTAAATAAGATGATACGATCAAAATAATGGTATCTGAAGAAAGCCCATCTTGTCCCGGAAAAAACAATATATAACTTATGTGGGTACACTAAATGGGTGAGGTGAAAATTACAGCTGAACACAAGCACCACAAAAGTGTCAAAACAGCCTTGGTCCCACAGGGTACAAAACGAAAAATGAGCCCGTTGACAAATATAATCTTGATGAAAATAAAAAAGCAGGAAACCCTGTACATGTTATTTATATTTGGTATCACACCAGTAAAATATGTGCTAAAAAAAATACATAAAACAAAAGTGGTCACACTGCTTGCAAAACGGATATAAATTCTAAAAGGAAATTGATATTCATAACTATAGTCAAAACTACTATATGATGTTTTTTTATTGTTGTGATCCATCCAGTAAGTCTTTATATTCTTTTAGGTTATACTGGTAAAAAATGAAGAGGCCAAGGAAAACATACCAGAGGAATTAAGCTTGGCATTGGTTCTTACTATTTATGAATCAAAAGGCTTGGAATTTGATGATGTTCTACTGTACAATTTCTTCACTGACTCGGAGGTATGTCTGCAGTACTTTTGTAGCATTTGGTAGTCTGAACACATTTATTCCCTTATGTGCATTAATATATGCCTTCCCTCCATCATTTTCTTTGATAAATTGGTGATCCAAATTATTATCACCCTCTTGAATGCTATGGTTTTACATAGCAGGGCATACCGTATTTGCTCGATTATAAGACGACCCTGATTATAAGACGACCCCCCAAATCTGAATATTAATTTAGGAAAAAAAGAAAAAGCCTGAATATAAGACGACCCTATTAGGAAAAAAGTTTTACCAGTAAATGTTAATTCATCTAAACTATTTTTTTTAGATAAAAGCTATGATTTAGAAAAATATTTTGGTTTTATTTCCTTCTATTTTCCAACCTGCCCCCCAGTTATGCACATCTGCCCCAGAAATGCCTTATACCCCCTATATGCCACTGTGCCCCATGATATGCCTTTTAACCATATATGCCACTGTGCCCCATGATATGCCTTTTGACCTCTTATGAGCCACTCTGCCTCCAGAAATGCCTTATACCCCTATATGCCACTCTGGCATTAAGGGGGTTAAAAGGCATATTATGGGGCAGAGTGGCATATAGGGAGGTTTAAGGCATTTCAGGAGGCAGAGTGGCGTATAGAGAGTTAAAAAGGCCCCAAACTTACCGGTCAGAAGCACCGGTAAGTTTGGGGGGGGGCAGGGGAGTGTTAAATTGGGGGCATCAGGCATTTCTGGAGGCAGAGTGCTCTGTGAAATGCCTTTTTAACGCTCTATACGCCACTCTGCCTCCTGAAATGCCTTAAACCTCCCTATATGTGGCATATAGGGGGTATAAGGCATTTCTGGGGCAGATGTGCATAACTGGGGGGGCAGGTTGGAAAATAGAAGGAAATAAAACCAAAATATTTTTCTCAATCATAGCTTTTATTAAAAAAAATAGTTTACATGAATTAACATTTACTGGTAAAACTTCTTTCCTATAGGGTCGTCTTATATTAAGGCTCCTTTTTTCCTAAATTAATATTCAGATTTGGGGGGTCGTCTTATAATCGAGCAAATACGGTAATTTTGTTATTGAATTTTTCTGTCCAATTTTGGTGTGTTACTTACTTTTAATAAAAATGTGGTTAAGACGCCAATAATGAACAAAATAAAATCAATAACAATATTAATCACACTCCTATCATGCCAAGTCAGCCAGTACATGCTGGAAAAGGAGCAGACTCATGTGATGTAAATTCACGTGACTCCTCTGGGTGCCTGCCTACCCTGGGCGGTACAAGAGATGCTGCGAGCCACACAGAGGGAAGCAGCAGGGGCCCTGTGGATGATTATTTCCGGACGTTTTTTTATTTTTATTTTGCCGATAATGCCCTTTTCGGCCAATATATTTTAGCCACTGATATATCGGTGCATCCCTAAAGGAAAGTATCATACCATTTACTATTTGCTCGATTATAAGACGAGGTTTTTTTCAGAGCAAATGCTCTGAAAAATACCCCTCGTCTTATAATCAAGGTCGTCTTCTAATCAGACCTCAAAAAAATGTCCGCTGGGGCCAGGCTGCTTACCGGTGCTTTGGTCGCGAGCAGCGTCTCTTCTACTAGCAGCAGGAGAACAGGAAGCTAGCAGAGTGTCACATAATTCTGCCTCCCCCCCTCCTTCCTCTGGGGGCAGGGCCAGAGAAGTTGTTCGCACAGCCGGGCCCCTGCAGAAGTCTTCGAGTGAGAGATCTGCAGTTCAGGTAAGGGGGTGGGGGAGGGTTTTTGAGCAAGTATGTGTGATTAATGGAATGAATGAGTATTTAAATGTTTGTGAATGAGTGTGTGTGTGATAGCATAGATGTGTAAGGGGGGTGGTGGTGGTGGTAGCATGGTATAGGGAGGCTGTACTCACACTCCTATCATCCCCAGGTCCCAGCATGTACTGGCTGCCTTGGCTTGATAGGAGTGTGATTGCTGTTAGCAGAGATTATATATATATATATATATATATATATATATACACATATATACACCGTATTGGCTCGAATATAGGCAGGCAGCGGGGTTAGGATACAGATCGCCCGCAGCGGTGCAGGGGACCTGCATCCTACTCCCCGATACGCTCAGACAACCTCCCCCTGCCAGCACTTCCCACGGGGGGGGGGAGCCTGTGCCGGCACGGGAGGTTGTCTAAGCGTGTTTTACCTCTGACCCCCCCCCCGACTTACCGGAGCAGACTCCCGGGTGTCTTGCGGGGCCGGCGGGGGACATCTACGCAATACGCGTATACAACTTCCGGTGCCGGTTGTATACGCGTATTGCGTAGATGTCCCCCGCCGGCCCCGCAAGACACCCCCGGGAGTCTGCTCCGGTAAGTCGGGGGGGGGGGGTCAGAGGAGGACAGTGGCAGAATATCTCGGGGGGGGAGGAGGAGGACAGTGGCAGCATATCTCAGGGGGGGGGCAGTGGCAGGATATCTCGGGGGGGGACACAGTGGTAGCATGTTTTTTTTTGGTGCTTTTTTAAAGAAAAAAACTTTTTCTTTAAAAAAGCACCAAACTTTTAGGGTGCGGCCTATATACGGGGGCGGCCTATATCCGAGCCAATACGGTACGTATGTATGTATGCATGTATATATATATATATATATATATATATATATATATATATATATATATATATATATATATATATATATATATATACATACACACACACACACACACCTCCAGAAATGCCTTTTAACCCCCTATATGCCACTCTGCCCCATGAAATGCCTTTTAACCCCCTATATGCCACTCTGGCATATAGGGGGTTAAAAGGCATATCATGGGGCAGAGTGGCATAAAGGAGGGTATAAGACATTTCTGGAGGCAGAGTGGCATATAGAGGGTTAAAAGGCACATCATGGGGCAGAGTAGCAACGGGGGGGGGCAGGTTGGCAAATAAAAAATATATATTTTTCTCAATCATAGCTTTTATTAAATATAAATAAATTGTTAAGATGAATTAATATTTACTATAGGGTAGTCTTATATTCAGGCTTTTTGTTTTTTTCCTAAATTAATATTTAGATTTTGGGGGGTCGTCTTATAATCGAGCAAATACGGTACCTCTACCCCCTCCAATAACTATTGTCTCTGTGCATCTAATTAGTACAGTTGTTGGACTAAACACATGATACAATGTGCACGGTTTACTGCATTTTAGTGTGTGAACCTAAGTGGGTAAAGGCATGGTTAAAGTTTATAACAGGGAAAAAAGGGGATTAAAAATCGTAATTTGCTTATAATTTCTGTTTATAATTTTCATTTCTGGTTGACCCTGTAAACCCACTAAGATCTTCCAAATACTGTTAACTTGAATAACTGAACTTGAAATTAAACCTTTTCTGACATTAGGCTTCCAAGGAGTGGAGAATCATCTCTTCCTTTAGCCCGGTATCACAAGAGACTGAAGACAGACAAACCATTATCGAGGTTTCTTTGGATAAAATGTTCATATCTTCAATCAGACAAGAAGGGATAAATCCAGAAATGCATAAGGTACAGTCTCAGACATTAATTTAAAAAGAGTAAGGCTAGCACTTAAACAACACGAAAAATAAACATATATGCTAATGCAATCAATGTTTACTGAGTGTAATACCAAAATACAGAAAAAGAATTAAGATTTTAGAATGAGGTATATTTAAGCAAGTCAGTCACATTTCACAAATCCAACACCTGTGTAATGGTGTTTAAAAACTAAAACTCAGTTTGTGTTTATCCTGGGAGCAAACATCTTAAAAGATTGGTCCTTAGTCCCTAACTTTTTAAAATGTATAATGCATATTGAAGACAATTTTACACACACTCTAAGGCGTCTTATTGTGTCAAAATCAGTGCAAGCATTCTTTAATTGTTGAGATTAGAGAGTGAGACCACTCATTTTACGTCTCCCCTGTTGCCTTTCCTGACAGGATACGTTATGAATACACAGTCTCCCAATTTTCTAGGCTGCAGCAATGACTTGAAACCAAGCAATGTTTAACACTCAGACCCTAATCCACACATACATACTTTAAAAAAGCATGAACATTTTTTCACCTAAACACTTAATTAATGAATTTAGATATTGTAAAAGCTGTAATAGTGACACTATAAGTGTTTGTCAATGCAAATCTTCACCAGATTTATTTATTTTAAGTGTGAATCATTTAATATCACAAATATTTGAATGCATTTTTAATAATGCAATTACTAGGACTTTTTTTTTGAGTGATGTTTTCAATAAACCTGACTACTACTTGGAGTTCTGTCTTTTTAACTTCATATTCACTATAACAATTCCAAACATGTCAACATGTGATGACCATAAAGTGTGAGGTTTTATGTTGTTAGACAAATATATGACATAACATAAAGGAAAGTTATATTCTTTCCAAATGCTGCGTTCACAGAAATAAAGCCAGACGGTTTGTGAAAATTTAAATTTCTGTATCTTATGGGATGAATGACATAATGTATTTGACTGCTTCTAGCTGAATGAATTCACTGCGTGGCAGACTCCTTTACTCAGAGATTGAGTTAACAGCAAATCACCACATCACTAGGCTCACATGCTCTCCTACTGGTTCCCCTCTGTTGAGTAGATTCCACATTAAACCCAGTGCTCCTATGGCACTGGTAGGACGTGCTCGGGTGTCAGTGACCTAAAGTGTTAAGTGACCAAAAGTGTTTCAATGTACACTATAATAATTATTGTTTACACTAAAAACTATTTATTTTATATACAGCTACTCAATGAAGAACTAAAACAATTATACACAGCTATTACAAGGGCCAGAGTGAACCTGTGGATATTTGATGAGAATCAAGAGAAACGAGCCCCGGCTTTTCAATATTTCATCAAAAGAAACCTTGTCAAAGTGGTTAGGACAGATGAAAACAAAGGTACACATGTAATATAATAGGTCAAAGCGAAAACATAAATTACTTGATTTACAGTTCATCTCACCACCAAGAATATAATATATAACATAGCTCATGTACAATAGTATTGAAGATTCTCATTCATAATTTGTATTTAACATTCAAGCCTCTTTATTCAGGATGGTTTGCATGCAGTGGCTTTTGATAAATCAGGTATCAAATCTAATCAGATATATATACATACATACACACACACACACTGGCCACTTTATTAGGTACACTTGTTCAATTGCTTGTTAACACAAATAGCTAATCAGCCAATCACATGGCAGCAACTCAATGCATTTAGGCAGGTAGACATGGTCAAGACAACTTGCTGAAGTCCAAACCGAGCATTAGAATGGGGAAGAAAGGGGATTTAAATGACTTTGAACTTGACATGGTTGTTGATGCCAGATGGGCTGGTCTGAGTATTTCAGAAACTGCTGATCTACTGGGATTTTCACACACAACCATCTCTAGGCTTGACGGAGAATGATCCAAAAGGACAAAATATCCAGTGAGCAGTGGTTGTGTGGACGAAACTGCCTTGTTGAGGTCAGAGGAGAGTGGGCAGATTGGTTCGAGATGACAGAAAGGCAACAGTATCTCAAATAACCACTTGTTACAACCAAAGTATGCAGAATACCATATCTGAACGTACAACACGTCGAACCTTGAAGTAGATGGGCTACAGCAGCAGAATCCCACACCAGGTGCCACTCCTTTCAGCTAAGAATAGGAAACTGAGGCTACAATTCGCACAAGCTCACAAAAATTGGACAATGGAAGAGTGGAAGAATGTTGCCTGGTCTGATGAGTCTCAATTCCAGCTGAGACATTCAGATGGCAGTGTCAGACTTTGGCGAAAACATGAAAGCATGGATTCATCCTGCCTTGTATCAATGGTTCAGGCTGGTGGTGACAGCGACAAATCTGCAGCAACTGCCATCATGTCCATATGGACCAAAATCTGAGGAATTTTTCCAGCACCTTGTAGAAAGTATGTCACAAAGAATGAAGGCAACAGGGCGTCCAACCCAGTACTAGCAAGGTGTACCTAATAAAGTGGCCAATGAGTGTATATATGTAGTTAATTTTGTGTTCATAGTCTTGTTTGCCTTAACAAACATATTTCCTTAAATGTTGGTACATCGACATGACTCATTCTTTATTTAACTTCAATGTAAACCAGGTTACCCAAGATTACTTACTCATCAGTTGCCTGATATTTGTCAGCCACACACACCCAGTGCTTCTTCCTTATGGGGACAGGGCATTAGATAACTGCAATTTCAAAATGCCCATAATGTTTCTATAACTAAACTTTATTCTCTCATTAGACCTTGATGACAAAATGTTTGTGAGGACTTCATCCAAAGAGGAGTGGATTTCTCAAGGAGATTATTATGCAAAACACAAATGTTGGAAGGTAAACCTTGCAATCTCATTAGTGTACATTTAGTTAGCAATCTCACTTTTTCAGTTTCTGAAAACATTGGCAGTTTTCTCTTTTCTGCATACTGAGTTTTATTTTCAATGTATCCATAATGCTAAAGCACTACTGTCAAAATAGCCTGTATGCATAGATTTGACATTTTAGTGATCTTTTGTTTTCAGGTTGCTGCTAAATGCTACCAAAAGGGTGGAGCAAAAGATAAAGAACACCTTGCTTTTGCCAATGATGCAGTCCTAAATTTACAGTCCAGAAAGACTAATGCAAGGTAAAGAATGATTATTTTTCTAATACAAATAAAAACTGTTTATAAGCATCCCTTGGCATTAACAATTATATATTTTCTCTTGTTGTAAAGGGATAAAGTGGAATATATAAGGCTTGCTAAAACGTATTTACAATGTGGAGAATCTAAACTGGCTCTCAAGTGCTTAACGTGGGCCAAAGAATATCGTCTCTGTGCAGAACTGTGTGAGAAACTGAAAAAGGTATATTAAATGTTTGTTGCCTCACCATATCTATTTCCATTAACTAACTTTTTTAACCTTCAAATATTTAAATGACACAATAATCCTCATTTTTATTTTAGGAAATGCTCAGAATTGCTCTTGGGGTGATTCCAGAACTGCCACTTAAATAACTGTGCAAATTCACTGTGTAGTTCTTTTCGTATAGTTCTGTGCACTTGGTACTGTGCAGGCAGAATTGTGGTTACGCAAACATGTACTCCTCCTGTACAGTTCTTATTCTCAATGCTAGCATGCCAGATCATGGGAAGAGGAGTGTGGCTCAGCCAACTGTTTTTAATATAAGCATCATATGACAAGTAGTATGGAAAAAATTGAAGGATAAATATGGCATAACTGTTCCTTTAAAGGGAAACAGAAGTATGATAGACGAGGGGGCTAAGATTAAAAAAGAAGCAAACCACAAAGTTATCAAAGAGTCTGGTATGGCCCTTGATAATCAATAGTTAAGTCAGGTAGTTTAAAGTTGCTGATTCAGTTACTGAAAAATAAAAAACACAAATGAAAGAATGCACATAATTAACAGATCCCGAAAAAAAAATCTACCTGCCCCACCAGGGGTTAATATATCAACATAAGAAACAGGGGGCAAATAAGCATAAAAATAAAGATAATACTCCAGACTTAACTTACCCAGTGGTGCTTATTTGTCCTGTTTTTCTTCTGTTGATATATTAACCCCTGGTGGGGCAGGTAGAAGTGGAAGTGAAGGGAAGTAGCGGAGGTTGCGCACATCTGGATTCTTGAGTTATAATACGATCTCTATTTGAGGTCAGATTATAGAAGGGGAGGATTTTTCAGAGCATTTACTGAAAAAAAACCATTTTATAAAATCGATAAAAATCGATTCAACTAATCAACTAATTCGTTGTTGCAGCCCTACATATTTTGATATTTTCTTTCGGAAAATGCTTAATTGTCATTTGCTACAAATGCAGACACTGATTGCTAAGGTACAAATGTTTAACTCTACATGACAGAGTATTTAGAAGCCTAAAGCAGAAGTTTATTCCTCTAATTTACCATATGTTTGTTCCAGGTGATTGCTATATAACTTCCAGTTTAGCTTCTTAACATATATGAAAATCCATCTATGCAAATGTATTAAGTTAAGTGAAACAATCAACATTTCCTCTAGTGTAAAACCAGCTTGTTTTCATAATCTAGAACCTTGCCACCCAAAAAGAGGCGAGAAGGGTGTAGTATACACAATATGACTGTAATTTGCAATCGATATTCTCCAATTAACTACATTTTTATATTACACAGACAAAGGATGCAGGATATTTTTATAAAAGGATTCAAGAGTACAAACTTGCTGCTCAGTGCTTTGAAAAGGCTGGGGAATTTGAGCTGGCAATGGACCTATACATAAAAGAAAAGATGTTTGAAGAGGCTGCTGAGGTTGTTGAAAGGTAAGAAAATAGAATGGAAAATGATATTTAGGACTTGAAATAGAAATGCCAGATATCTGGTATAATAACACAACTTAAACAGGTATAATACCTTGATGCTGCAGACCCAACACACTTACCACACGTGTTAAAAGATAGTACATGTACCAGAAAAATAAGGTGCTGCGCAAAATTTACAAAAGCTACCATAATATGTATGAAAATTAAACAGTACTCAAATTTATCTAAGTGGACTCTTCAGTAGGTTCCTCTGTTGGAAAGCCCATGGAGCTCTTTCAGGTGAATGGAATGGAGCTTCTTCCTTTTACCGGTATAACAGAAGAGGACCAGAGTTAAAATAAATAAATAAAATAAAAGTTGTATCTTACATAGGAAAATACTTTAAAGCTCCCATGGAGAGGACCATAATCTTGCTGTGCAGTAGCAGTGACAGCTTGAGTCTCACAAAATTCTTTTGTGTCCACTTCCTCAATGGGCGTATTCAGCACAACACATTTCACCAATCAGCTTCCTTGGGTGCAAAATCTCTCCTCCAGTCTTCCCATTTATAGAACCATTAACTCCTTCTATACCAATCACCATCAATTAAGTCCATTAACCCCTTCTGTACTCAATTAAAATAAAGATACATTTGATAAATAAAACAAATAAAGTGCTAGTGTCGTATATGGGGTCATCACATAAGAAATAGCCACAAATACATAATTAAAAAAAAATGTATATACTAAATAATTGTCACGACACAGCGTACAGAGGAGACTCCGTAGTCAGGTAGGACTGGCAGGGATGGTCCAGAGAGCCGAGGTCAGGATACCGGAGAGCAGGATAATCGAGGAGCAAGCCGAGGTCAGGATACCGGAGAGCAGGATAATCGAGGAGCAAGCCGAGGTCAGGATACCAGAGATCAGGATAGTCAAGGAACAAGCCGAGGTCAAATACAGGAATCAAGCAGGAAAACGCTATCTGGGTGCTAGCACAGGGCATAGACGACCATCAGAAGGCAAAGTCTCAGAGTTCTGAAGTCTCTTAAATAGGCACAGGAAGTTAGGCACTAATTGGAGGTTTCCCGCCAAATTTTCAAAGTGCCGTTACGTCACTTCCTGCGTGGCCATCTTGTGGTTGGCGATTCCGTAATCTTCCCATATAGGTTGGGGTAGTACCTGCCGGCGCCACTAGGTGGCGTGCAGAAGAACGAGTCTGGACTCCAGAGAAGGACGCGTCTCCCGGCTGCAGCTGCTGGGAGGATCTTGTGCAGGTAGGTGGTCTCCCTCTTCCTCGCGGCGGCTGCGGCTGCTGTGTAGAAGCGGGAGGTCTCCCCCTTCTCCGCGGTGGCTGCGGCTGCTGGGTAGACGAGGGAGGTCTTCCCCTTCTGCGCGGTGGCTGTGGCTGGGACTGCCGTGCGGAGGCAGGGGGTCTCCCTCTTCCTCGCGGCAGTTGCGGCTGGAGCTGCCGTGCAGAGGCGGGGGGTCTCCCCCTTCTTAGCGGCGCTTGCTGCTGCTGGTCCGAAGCGGGGGGTCTCCCCTCTCTTCGCGGCAGCAGCGGCCGCCGGACCGAAGCGGGGGGTCTCCCCCTACCTCGCGGCTGCTGCGGTTGCTGACCGGGAGGTCTAACCGCTGGGGCCGTAACAGTACCCCTCCTCAAAGGGGCGACCTCTGGGCGACCCCTGTTAGAGCAACTCTGCCCTCTAGCCAGGAATGCACGCACAAGGTGGGGAGCATGAAATCGAGCCTCCGGTACCCAGGAACGATCCTCTGGGCCAAGTCCCCTCCAATGAATCAGATATTGGAGACTCCCTTGTTGCCTGCGAGACTTCAGGATAGCTTGAGGAGTACGTCCAGAAATATCAGTGGCCGAAGTCTCCGAAACAGAGGATCTGGTCGAAAAGCGGTTGCAAACCAGCGGCTTCAATAGGGAGACATGGAAGACTCTGGGAATACGGAGTGTCCTAGGCAGAGAGAGTTCATAGGCGACAGGGTTCACCCGGCGGACAATCGAGAAAGGACCGATAAAACGTGGTGCCGGCTTCATGCTGGGTACTCTGAGTCGCAGGTACCTTGTAGACAACCACACTCTGTCCCCAGGAGAATAGGCAGGATTCCTAGAACGACGTTTGTTGGCTTGGAGTTCCTGTCGCTCACCAGCCAATTCTAGAGCCCTCCGCACCGAAGCCCACGTAGACTGGATAGTCACCAACCGCTCCTCCAGTACTGGATCAGTGGACGTAGGGAAGGCGCCAGGAAAGGGTTGAGGGTGAAGACCATACACACAATAGAAGGCGGACTCTCCAGTGGACTCTTGTACCGCATTATTGCGAGCAAATTCAGCCAATGGCAACAGGTCAACCCAATCGTCCTGATGATGGTTAATGAATATGCGCAGGTACTGTTCGAGGTGCTGGTTAGCCCTCTCTGCTGCGCTGTTGGACTGTGGGTGGTATGCGGAGGAAAAGGCCAGGGTGAGGCAATGTGCTTTACAGGACGCACTCCAGGCCGTGATCTGAGTCGTAGTCCAATCAATAGCAGGATTATGTACTTGTAACCACGGAAACCCCAATATAATGGGAATGGAGGGTGAGCGGATGACGAGAAGTTGCAATCGTTCCTTGTGTACGATCCCGACGGCAAGGTTGAGTGGAGCTGTAGAGCGAGAAATCTGGTCAGGATGAAGCGGTCTACCATCAATAGCCTCAACAGCTAACGGTACGGGCAGGGATAGGGTGGGAATGCGTTGCTGCTCACAAAACACCGAATCAATAAAGTTGCCGGCAGCGCCGGAATCCAGGAAAGCCTCAGTGTCAACGAATCCAGCATCCCAGACCAGACGGACCGGAACAGTCATGCGGGTGGTGAACCCGTTAGGGGAATAGTTCACCACACCTATGGTAGGTTCCCCTGGCCTACCTAGGTGCGGCGTTTCCCGGCCTGCTAGGACAGTGTCCGATGAAGTGACCCGAGAGTCCGCAGTAAAAGCATAATCCCTCCCGTCTCCGCCTGTTCCTCTCTCGTTCGGAGACCCGAGTGGCTCCCAACTGCATGGGTTCCTCAGACTGTTCGTTCGAGGGTTCGGCAGAAGAAAACTGAGGCGAGAAGCGTGTAGTAGATCTCCCACCCTTGTCACATAACTTCAGACTCTCACGTTGGGCTTGTCTTTGGCGGAGACGCAGATCAATCTGGGAAACATACGAAATCACGGAGTCTAGCTCCGTGGGTAAGTCTCTGGCAGCAGTCTCGTCCTTGAGGGTCTCAGAAAGTCCATTCAGGAAGGCGGCCACTAATGCCTCATTAGTCCAGTTCACCTCTCCCATCAGGGTCCGGAACTCTATAGCATACTCCAGAAGCGGACGGGACCCCTGACGAATGGTAAAGAGCGAATTAGAAGCGGTGGCCCTTCTACCCGGAGTATCAAACGCAGCACGTAGACTGGAAACGAATTCAGCATAGGAGCGCACTGTAGAGACGTTCCTCTCCCAAAGCGGTGAAGCCCATGCCAAGGCTTTATCCGTGAGGAGTGAAATGACGTATCCCACCTTGGCACGTTCAGTGGGAAAGGCGTAAGGAGACAGTTCAAAGTGTATCTCACACTGATTCAGGAAACCCCGACAGGTTGCTGGATCACCACCGTAACGTTGGGGTGGAGGCAGGTGAGCAGGAACCGTGGCTACTGGTAACGGGGGTGGAGTAGGAGCCGCCACAGGTTGAGGTACCTGCTGTGTAGGATCAGTACGCTGAAGCAAGGTCTGAAGGGCTTGAGCAAATTGATCCAGACGATGATCCATCTCGTCAAGTCGAGCCTCAGTGGACCCTTGTCCTACCGAAGCGGGTCTCATGATGGCCTTCTGATTCTGTCACGACACCGCGTACAGAGGAGACTCCGTAGTCAGGTAGGACTGGCAGGGATGGTCCAGAGAGCCGAGGTCAGGATACCGGAGAGCAGGATAATCGAGGAGCAAGCCGAGGTCAGGATACCGGAGAGCAGGATAATCGAGGAGCAAGCCGAGGTCAGGATACCAGAGATCAGGATAGTCAAGGAACAAGCCGAGGTCAAATACAGGAATCAAGCAGGAAAACGCTATCTGGGTGCTAGCACAGGGCATAGACGACCATCAGAAGGCAAAGTCTCAGAGTTCTGAAGTCTCTTAAATAGGCACAGGAAGTTAGGCACTAATTGGAGGTTTCCCGCCAAATTTTCAAAGTGCCGTTACGTCACTTCCTGCGTGGCCATCTTGTGGTTGGCGATTTCGTAATCTTCCCATATAGGTTGGGGTAGTACCTGCCGGCGCCACTAGGTGGCGTGCAGAAGAACGAGTCTGGACTCCAGAGAAGGACGCGTCTCCCGGCTGCAGCTGCTGGGAGGATCTTGTGCAGGTAGGTGGTCTCCCTCTTCCTCGCGGCGGCTGCGGCTGCTGTGTAGAAGCGGGAGGTCTCCCCCTTCTCCGCGGTGGCTGCGGCTGCTGGGTAGACGAGGGAGGTCTTCCCCTTCTGCGCGGTGGCTGTGGCTGGGACTGCCGTGCGGAGGCAGGGGGTCTCCCTCTTCCTCGCGGCAGTTGCGGCTGGAGCTGCCGTGCAGAGGCGGGGGGTCTCCCCTCTCTTCGCGGGAGGTCTAACCGCTGGGGCCGTAACAATAATATTTTTTTTTAAAAAACTTAGCCTGTAATACATAACATAATTACCTAGTCACTACTACAGGCTTTTTCACAAATAATGACATATATGCGCTCATAAAGTACTGCATAACATGCAAAAGGCTGGTAATTATAGCGGAGTACTGGTGTTGCGATAGTTAACTTAAAGTGCAAACTGCTTCAAGGTCTACCTGAAATGCACATAGCCACCATACACATAGCAGCATGAAACTTTACTGCTCAAGTTATCATAATAAAATACTTAAATCAAAAGAAATTTATTTAATCAAAAAAAGAAAAAAAGGGGGTGGGGGTTGGTGTGTTATAGCAATTGCATTCTACATAGGATTAACAAACATTGTTACATACAAAATTTATACCGTCATAGCTCTTGCTACATATTGCAAGATTCCAACATACAGTTCTGGGCTACAGATGAACACATCTGTCTAATACAGCTTTAAAGTATTTTCCTATGTAAGATACTACTTTTTAAATTTATATTAAAGTTGTTACTCATTTTAACTATCCCTTCTCCGATCCTCTTTTGTTATACCGGTACAAGGAAGAAGCTCCATTCCATTCCCCAGAAGGGGCTCCATGGGCTTTCCAACAGAGGAACCTAAATTCAAGTACTGTTATTTTTCACACATATTGTGGTGCCCTATGTAAATATTGCACAGCACCTTATTTTTCCGTTTTGAAGAAAATAGAATGATAGATGTTGAAGGTGCCCTTTATAAAGTTCCATTTGTTGGTTTGAACCACATTATATTGAATTCACTCAGTTGTGTGCTTTTTTGTTCACTTTTTTCTTGCTAACTTGAGGTTTTATTTAAACTAAAGAGACATTTTAGACATGCGATCAATAAAACAGTTAATTGTAAATGAATGAGTATCTTGATTTACATAAAATAGTTGTGGCTTTTAAGTTGAAACAGTCTAATATCAAAAAGGACCACAGAGTGGACAGAAAGGATGAGTGAAGTAATTAGAAAAGTAGAAGAAATGTAAAACTAGGAGTCATAAGAGCCTGGACTTACCAAGATCTCAGTGTGAATACAGGTGGAGCAGAGCCAAAGGAGACTCATAATAGGTGCCCCATGGTTCTCAGGTTTAATAAAGGGTCTATAATTGTATTGGCCATAAAAGTTACACAAAATAGTGAATGAAAATCCCCCCTGGTGCACAGTTTTCCAATTTTCCAATATACAATATCTTCCAAAAGTTTTGTATATGCGAAACAAAGAGAAAAGAAAAAGGAATAGTGTGGTATTCTTAATTTATATAACACATATGGAAGTTTGATATAGATTGAATCTTGCATTTAGGTAGAGACAACTTGTTGCCTTCATATAAGGCGGTGCTGCCTTGCAATGCAGTGTTGTTACTGCATTCAGTCCCCAGATATAAAGAGGGTTTGGCACTCATCCAGTTAAGAAGGGAGTCTAATGCAGTTAAAAAAAGAAGATGGCACACAAGCAAGAGAAAAAAAAAATCAATGAATATTTAAATTCTTTAAATAAAGTATAAAGTATCCGCTTACATAAAAGATTCAGTCCATAAACATGAACTTCTGATGATGCATCAGAAGACCTTCTGGATACATATCTGGTAATGCAAGGCAGTTGGGGTGCCAGAATACAGCCTGGAGGGGACACGACACCGTGGATATATCACCTTCCTGCCCGTTTCATGATCAGAAATATTTCGCATTTTTGTTAGTGCCTGGTTCAAGGTATCAGCATTGTAGGTAATACCCAATTTCCTTTCCCATTGGGTCATGAATGCACGCCTGCAATCCTTGACGAGACTGGTTAATATAGAATAGTGGAAATGGCTTTGGGAGGGTAAGTGGCTTGGGAGCATAAGTAGATTAGTTCAAGAGTGTAACGCATAGTGCAAGGAGAATGTTGGTTTAAATTCAGGATGTGTCGAATTCCACGATACTTATAAAATTCCAGGCAAGTTTTTTCTTTAAGTATAGTCCCATTATCGTATAGCCGACCTTTCTGGGTCACACCTTTTGTCCCCCAAGTTCTGATCGATATATTCAATATAAGTGGGGAACTGAAAGTGGGGTAGCATCAATAAATGGTGTAGGGACATTAATCCTGGCTCTATACCTATCTCATGTAATAAGAGAAAGCTTGCTTCTTGGTAACATCGTATTTGGCTTGGAGATTGTTCACCTAAATTGTTATGGATATATTTCCTTATTTAGAATTAAAAAACAATTCTGGAGTTTGTAAACTCCTCAAAGGCTGGGAATTTCATCTGTCCTTGGAAAATACAGGCAAAAATCTAAAGAGGAACATAACTTTTTTCAGCCTTTATTTATTTATTTATTGATGTTCTAGTAGTGTAGCCTTAATAGTCCTTAATTATTAATAGTCCTCCCAAATTCCAACACTTCCTCAAGAAAGTATGTATTTCTGAAAAGCAGACTTTCTGGCCGGTTTCATGTAGTAAAATTGGCTGCAAAGGGATTATTGAAATGCTACTCAGCATGGTGTTTAGGACCTCTGTTATTCTCCAAGTGTAGTAATATCCTTGTCTGCCCAAAGCATCATTTTGCAATCAATGGCTTTTAATGTTTATTATTTATATTTTAGATGTGAAAAGAATAATCCAAACATTCACCAGTCATACACATCCAAACAGTTGTATCTTGAAGCTGCAGCTGAATATTTCAACAATAACAAACTAAAAAAAATGCTTGAAATTCTGTCCAAAATTGATGTAGAAGACCAGTTGTTATTCTTAAGGACACATAAACGATGGGCTGAAGCAGCCGACTTGCTTAAAAGTAAAGGACGATGTGATGAAGCTGCATCACTGATGAGGCAGCATGGGAAATTATTAGAAGCAGCAGACCTGACAATGAAGAGAGAATTTCGTGCCTCTTGTTTGCTTGCTGCGGCAAGATGCATGATAGCGGAAAGTAAAGATGCCAGCAATATTCTTACAGAGGCTATACAGCTTTTCAAAGATACTGAGAATAGAATTGGTGTGGCTGAAGCCATGCTTCTACAAGGAATTTTGGAAAGTGATTGTGAGAAGCTCCATCATTCATTTCAAGATTTCATGTCCTTATCTCACACTGCAGGTTCTGTGGAAGCACTCTACCAGTGTGTGAAGTGTGGAGATCCCGATCCATCACCCCTTTTTATTGTTTCAAATGTGTTAAATTCACTTCTAAGGCTAGTGAAAGCACTCAGAGAAACAAAAAACAATTTAGAGAGGGAAATGGTCAAATCCTGCTACGAGTTTTTTGGGATTGTAAAAGTAGAGGAAAATAATTGCTTCATTCCTCAATATGAAGGAGCAAGAATTGTTGAAGTCAAAATAGAAGAAAACTTTGAAATCAGAGACAAGAAAACCAAGGATGCAATGTATTGTATTGAGCTTAAAGATGTAAAACTAATGTTAGAAAAACACATTTTAAAAAGGTTATATGATATTTCTTCAAATGTATTTGACAGAGTTTATCCTGACATCTGCCCTAAGTATATAGCTGGCCTAGAGTGTGCAGATGAGAACTGCTCAGACTTTCACCGTCCTTTGCTGCGTCATGAGCTTAAAGAAATGATACACAACAAGATGGATTTAATATCAATCAGTGGATTGCTGCTAGAAGGAAGAAACTTTGCACAAGAACTTTCTCATTTGTTTCAAGAGAAACTAAATGTGTACGCTTTTCGGTTTTGCAGTTCTCTGTTAAAGTTGTATTTCCCTAAGCATTTTCATCTAAGAAGTGTTTCAGAAAACACAGTAGCACGCAAGATTTTCGAAGAAAAGCGACACAAGTCACAGCCTTCATATAGGGCCATGTTGAGTGAATATGTTGTCTCACTGTTTCAGCATGGAGATGATCGAACGAGAAGAGAGTCAACTGACCACTGGTTACAGGCAATGCAGATTCTTACGTTGTTTTCTAATTATCCGGATGGCTTGAAACGTTTCCTTGTGAAAGAGGAAACCCAGTACCACAAGGATTGTTTGCTTCAGAGCAAGCGAAAATTACTAGATGGCAAACATGGCATGCTGAAGGCTGATGCATCTTCTGGCCCTCCAGAAGGAACACACATACATTTTTTCAGACTTCTACAAAATGCGGTAGACCAACTTTACATCAACCAGAACCCAGAAAATTGTAAGACATATTTCTACAGATTTATGAATGTGTTTGTCAAAAAATGTACTGAACCATTGATTCCAAATATTGGCAATACAGTTATGCTTTTAGAGTATCAATTTGTTCTCTGCTGTGCAGTTCTTATGCGTTTCAGTATGGACACCCGAGTACTTCTACCTAAAAGTTACATATCCATTCTGCATCATTGGGAGTTCATGTTTGGGAGGAAAATGTCAAAGTCTGGGGTGAAAGACACATACTCTATTTTGTGGGAATTCAAAACAAGGGATGTAAGACAGACTACACGAAACTTCAGACACCATCTTTTTTACCTTGCTGCAGTTTTGTGTGGAGAAGAGAATGAACAATTCAATGTTCTACTTGATGCATTTAGTGACGTAGATTACATTTCTTCTGGGGAAGCCGAGAGAACACTGGTGCTTTGCTTGGTAATGATGGTGAATACCAAAGGGGTTTTGGATCCAAAAGCAAATTATATACTATGTAAGCATTTTTCATCTATTCAGAAATCTTTGATGGATATGAAAAAGCTATTTCCATCTAAAGTCTCCAACAGAATAGTTAATGTAGTGGACCGAGTTACTGTGCCTGTTAATGTGGAAAAAGTGGTTAACATCCTCCAGGAACTGCTTGTATTACGTGATGATGAACGCTTAGTTGAGTGCTCTTGGAGCTGGGATAAAGGACAAGTACGTGGTATCTATTTTAATGATAAATTCAACTTTAAAAAGTTTGCTCATGTTAAACATTCAGTAACAGATATTAAGATGGCTCATGTTCAGGAAGACAGAGAAATTTTTAATGAAGAAAAAGTAGATCTTGTGTCAGCCATAGCTTCACAGGTGCAACAGGAACTCTCAGCAATGCTTAAATTTGAGAAACTACTACTTCTTGTCTGTTTCTGTATAAAATGGAAAAGAGCTTGTCTAAGGATGAAAGTAAGACGGATGGAAGAAACCATTCCTGAAAACTTCAAAAGAGCATATGTCGACAGAACTCAGTGTGACCTTTGTGGGGTAAAATTTTTACAGAGTGGTTCGGTCACTTCACTTCCTGAAGAAACTGAGGAAGGGATTTCAGAAGCTGTGACTCCTATTGTTTGGGCAAAGGATGATATTGTTGGCAACACTCAGGAAGTAGGAGAGACTTATGAGATTCACATTACCAAAGAGAATCATAAAAACCAAAAGAGAGCCTATAACAATTACCTGAAATTTTACAAAGAGAAAGTGGAGAGAGTGCTTTGTGAAAGCAAATCTCTTTTGAAAACTATGGAAGAAACTACAGGACATGAATTGACCAAAGAAGTGTTCCGCTTGGAGCAAAATAAGACCGAAAACAAAATTAAGAAGATTGTTGACTTAATGGAAAGAATCTATGAGACTAAAACCTGGTGTGAAGGTAAGCACATATATTAATACCATATAAATATCATTTAAATTTCAATAACGACTAGTTTAAAGTTAACATGTATACATTTTAAAATGGCTTACTTTCAAGCTAATGAATATAATATAAAATTTACAATTTTCCTATATCTCTTTTTAAAGCAATTTAGATTTAAATTTTTCCTTCCAAAAAATTATGTTTTTTCTCCATGCACTCAATCTTCTTGTTGTTACAGTCCAGCATATAAAACAGCTGTTCTGTGCTGCTACTTCCGGTATCACAGAGGGCAAGAAGTCTTACTGTATAAGACCTTGCTATATCTCCCATTTCAAAGAAAATGGTCCTGCTTTATATTGTATAATTGCAAAAGTTTCTAATAATGAGGGTCACTCTTTAATGGTTTCTAGGTATATAGCTAAAACAATAGCTTAATGTTAGGAATGTCAAACTAGCATCTCTCCAGCTGTTTGTTAATCAAAACTGCTGTGACTGTACTTATTGATCAGACAAAACTTGACATGGATTCATGGGAGCTATTTACTATTTGCTACCACTTCTAAGCAATATGGCATAGGCAATATGTTTGCAAATTTGTATAACATTTTATATGGCATAGCTACTATTAAAAGTTAAGTTTTAATGGTAGGATTTTAGACACTTGTTTGAGGTAGGTTATCAATAGGGTTTGATTGCCCTTTAGAATCCTGCATTTATTTGGATTAGTTTGGAGCCTTCATTCTTGTGGTGTATTTATCTAAAAGAAGAATGAATGAGAAGAATGAGTCCGTAGTGGACGTGCAGCACTGTTTACTTTTTTCATACTTATGTTTCAAAATAATGAACAATGAGAAAGTTTAACATAAGGAATAAGAACTGCAAAGCCAAAGAGCTCATAGTATGCCACTTTATAAAGTCACCTTTCAAAACTCAAACGTGGTCACAACTATACTCTTATTAATGGCATTTGGTGGCAAACTGAACTCTTTTAGGCAGCTTTCTTTGATATGCCTTCTATTATTACATACTCTATATTGATGACTTCCAACTGTTTTGCTTTACGAAGGACAGTCCTGCTTTTGCTACAATACAATAATAAACTATAACTTGAATCATCAAAACATATTAAAGGTCAGGCCGTGCCCACACTTAAATATTCCACTCTTTTAATGCAGAGTTACAGAATAATAGACAAACCGCAAAGCCCCGCCCACAACCACACCCTTACACATCATACCCTGTCCTATCGTATAAATTTGGTGAACCTGGCTATCCTACCTCACCATTGTGTTTGGAATGCTCATGATCAGTACGCACGATTTTACTCTTACTAGAGAAGTGTTATTTCGGAACCCATATACACCGAGCCCAACAAACATGGAAATGTAAGTTAATTTTACCCTTTTGAATAGGATCAGAGTTTTAATGTATAATATTTGGTTAAATATGTGAACAAGTTTGGATGCAGAACAATTTAACTGCCTTTCTTGACAAGGGAGAGACAGTATACATTTTAACTTGTATTCAAAGCTTTCCTAAACATACCACAAAAAAAATATTTTGTGTTAAATATACTTTGCTTGCCCTTTGGTAAGCTGGAGAGGTGTTTGGGCAACCCCATCTCATGCAGGCGTTGGACCTAGGAAAGGTCTTAAGACAAAAAAGTAACTGTCCTTTCAATAATAATAAAATGATAATGTAGTTAATCTTTGGCTTTTTTTATATTTGTGGAACAATTTCAATTCTATGTTGTATTCATTCAGATGCATGTCCTAACTCTAGCTTTTATCATTAATTGCAGCTGATATGTCAATGGAAATCCCTCTGACAGAATTATCAGCAGGTATTCTGCATGCTCAAGAGTTACTCAGAAAAAATGAACAACATCTGTCTAAAAAAGAAGGTATATCCATTAATTTGTATATGTACAAAACCATTTGGGAAATCTAATGTAATCCAATAATTGTATTTAATATATGTAATTATGATTAGAATAGCTCATTATGAGTGTAAAACGTTGAAGTATAGAAAATGTGCCCATTGGCTTGGAGAGAATATAGATATATATATATATATATATATATTCACAATCAGGTTATTTGAATACGAATCATAGAACTGGACATGAGACAAAATATTAAGGTGAAGTATAACACTGATAATCATGTTATCATGGCACCTGCCAGTTGGTGGGATATATAATGCAGCAAGAGAACATTTGCCCTCAAAGTTGATGTGTTAGAAGCAGTCTACAGTGGCCAGTACCTATTAAAAGTGGGTCCAAGGAAGGAAAGGCGGTGAACCAACACGATCATGGGTGGCCAAGGCTCATTGATGCACATAGGAGGGAGGCGAAGGCTGGCCCGTGGGGTCAAATCCAATAGATGAGCTAGTGTAGCTTTTGATGGAGTCCATGATTCAATTGGTCAGGGCTGTTTTGGGGGGCAAAAGGGGGACCTACACAATATTAGGCATGTGGTTATAATGTTTTGGCTGATTTGTGTGTATATATATATATATATATATATACATATATATAATCATTGGACAACAATCAGAGTTTTCTAAAGTTGCCCTGAGTTGCCTTGGTCACATCGTATGTTTAGCCCACCACTACGCCAAAGTACTCCAATGACGGTGGGTCCCAACGCTAAGCCCTGCATACGAAAGTACCGATAAACTAAACATTGAATCCAAACACAGAACCGAGAAGGACATACCTTTAGACTGCAGACTGAGACAAACAGAACAAATGGGTGGGACACACCTTATAAAGGAAACAGAGCTGAAGCTAAGAGCAGACTGGAATCAAGGAATCAGAGGTACAGAACAGAGCATACGGAAATCCAGGAATGGATCACAGCAAAACATGGGAACTGAGGCAAGGCAGGGAAAAACAGAGATATGCAGCTCCGCAGCCTGGATGGACCCTGACATAGAGATGTTGAGCTTTAGGTAACGGGACGCCATCCATGATGCAATTAATGATAGACAGTCAGTGAGGTGAGTTAGAAGAGAGGGGGAAAGGTCAGGAGCAGAAATATAGATTAGGGCGTCATCTGCATATAGGTGGTACTGGAAACCAAAGAAAGAAATAAGTTGTCTGAGGGAAGAAGTTTAGATAGAGAATAGCAGAGGTCCAAGAACACTGCTACATGCCCTTTATTTCGACTTTTATAACATCTTTATAGGACTATGTAGCCGAGAGTTCATAGGACTAAAGAATGTCTCATATTATAATACAAAGTATGTTATTTTTGATATTCAAATATGGTGTATTTTTGTACATGTATTTGTTTTTTTTTTTAAACATTCATCTGTGTGAGATATGAGTATAAATAATAATAATCATTGAAATGCAGATCACATAATTGCATACATTTTAATTTCAGGTTTTCCAAAGGATGACATGTTTGAACACGAGGTTGACTATGGAGGATTTGAAGAGCTTTGTTGCAAGAAGTCAAAAAAAAACAAAAGGAGGTTTAAGAAACATTAAAAATATACCATGCATGTACGCATTAATGTTGCGATATAGGATAAGTGTTATGATCTAGTAAAGTAGCTTCAACATAGGTATACCTAAACAAGTATACCTAAAACATTCATTAATGTGCACATACAGACATGTTAAGGGAAAATTTGGCATCATTGTTTTATATAATGTCCATTTTGGATATATTTTTCTTATAAGAAAGTGGGTTATATCTTTGTTCAAAATTACTCTTTAAGATCTGTTCAGATAATATTTGCCCATGTTTAATGTAAATGTTGCTCATTGAGTTTATTGTATGGAGTTCCCTCTTCATTGCCTGTATCAGTTTTATACTAAACATTTACATTTCTTTTATACTAATAAAGTTAACATTACAAAGATAACTGATTATTTTTTCTTTTCCATATTTAGCATTTTTCAGATTTCCTTTTTGGGACAACCACATTTTTTTTTAAAGCTGCAATCCCAACTACTGGCATTAGGGACCTAAGTACATATTCCTTGCTTGCATTCAAAAGAACACTGTACAGAAATTCCTTACCATTTTTAATGTTGTACTTTTAATCATTTTGGGTATAATTTTGTTGTAACTATATGAATAACCACATAAATAACTAGTTTAACCCCTTCAGTCCCAACCTCCCCTGGGTTAGCCCCCAATATTTAGAATTTTAACAAAAGATCATTCAATTTGTTAGATCAACTGTTTTCTTTGTTAGATCTACTCTAAAATATGCAATATTAATAATCTTTTTTCAGGGGGGCTAACCCATAGCCAGCCCCCCTCAACAAAAAATTCAACAAACTATTATTGATTATGATAGCTCCGCGTTACATCAAGTTTGATCAAACAAAATTTTTGTTAGATCTAGTCTAATTACTGAGATATTAGTGACATATTTAATGAGGGGGGCTGGCCTCCCTCAACTGAAATTTGGAATTTTTGTTATTGATTTTGGTAGATATTCGTTAGATCCGGTAAGATCAACTGTTTTTTTCGTTAGATCTATCACGCAGGAGGCGGTATTCACAATCCTATTTTTTGCATACACGATAGGAATACATATGGGTTGGACCCCCCTCAACTGAAATTTTGATTTTTTTTTAATTGATTTTGGTAGATATTCGTTAGATTCGGTAAGATCAACATTTTTTTTTCGTTAGAACTATCACGCAGGAAGCGATATTCACAATCCTAGTTTATGTGCGGGGCATGGGAATACATACGGGTTGGCCCCCCTTCAACTGAAGGCCGAAAGGAGTTAGATCTAAAATGTGGAGGTGCTCTCCTCTGAGGAAGCCAATTCATGTCTCCTGTAGTAGATTCCAAAATCTCATCCAGGTTGGTGCCAAACAGGAGTTTTCCTTGAAAAGGAATACTACATAACTTGTTTATGGAAGCATTATCTGCTGACCATGATTTAAGCCAGAGGGCTCTCCTGGATACCGCTGAAAAAGCCGTGGCCGTGGCTAAGGTACGAACTGATTCAATAGCTGCATCTGATAGGAAATCAACCACAAGACAGGTATCAGAAAGATTCCTGGCCAGTTGTTATGCCCCTTCAATAGAGGAAAGGTCTTGCTTTCTGTAACCAGATTCTCACTGCTCTAGATGTGGAAGCCATTGCAATAACAAGTTTGAAATTTGCTGCAGCTGCTTCAAAAGCCCTTCTTGCTGCTGTTTCTACCCTCTTATCCATGGGGTCTTTAAAATTTGAAGCATCTTCCAGAGGGATGACTGGTAGCTTTAGCTACTGCCACATCAATCTAAGGTGTTTCCCATAATTCTGAATCCTTCTGTTTAAATGGGAACAGACGCTTCATTCTATTTGAAGATGCAAATCTTCTATCCGGATGTTTCCAATGTTGCGCTACCATAGTAGATAGGGAGTCATGCACGGGGAAGGTTTTTTTAATATGGCCTTGGAAAGGATCTACCTTAGGAGTAGATATTTCTTCCTTTAGATTTAGAGTAGATCTAACTGCTGCAATTAGGTGCCCTGTTTCTTCCACTAGGAAAAAATAATTTTCTTCTGTGGCTTCCCCTTCTTCCTCTGATGATTGGGCCTTAAAAAACTCTGTATTAGAAGCTGAATCCTTATCTTCTTCCTGAACAAGTCTCATGATGGAAGGATCACAGCCAGGGAGACCCACAGGATGAGACTGGGCTTGCTGAGAGGTAGCCATAGATTTAAAGAAATCAAAAGTTGATTGCAGCTCTCTCTTAAGCCAGGGAGATAATTCAGAGGCAGAAGAATGGCTGGCTCTAATACAGGAACCACAAAGGGATTACGAGGGATCATGAAGAGTCTTATGGCAAGAAGAACAGGCTTTATGCTTAGTCTTTCTGAGAGCTTTCCGTATGGGAGAAGAGTCAGCAGGAGTCTCAGGAGCTTTATCAGCCATAATACAACACAGAAAAAACTTTCAAAGCTAGAACGCTGCTTAGGAGAGGTTGCTCACTTACCTTCCCTTCCAGCGTCCCATTAAAAAGCTCAGGCGAGCAAATTTTGGCGGGATTCCAGAAAATTAAAAACCAGAGGCCCGCCCACAGGGAATCCCCTTATGCAATGCATGACGTGCCGGCTAAACACACAGACTAGAGTCTGATCAAGCGTCCTACGCGCAGTCTACTGCGAACCAAACATCCTAGATGGTGCAGGGGAGAAGCTGACAACCCATCGGTGTCCTGATTCTTCTTTTGCGTGCCCAGCGTTTAATGCAAACGCTTTAAGAGCGAACGCCGCCAAGAATCCCTTGCCGGCGTTTTAACCCTTTCAATGCTATGCTCGCTGTAGCAGAGAAAGGAACTCTACCCGCATGAGAGCGGCTGCCGAGTCACGGCGGGGTAGCTGAAGTGACCGGCTCTACACAAAGTACCCCGCCAGGGGTCCTGCATAATAAGAAAAAAAATACGGAACCACGTCCCACTGGTCCCCAGTACCTTCCTGAGCAAGGCAGGAGACATAACTGGGGATGTGGGGAGGTTCAGATTTTTTATAGGTTCCCTGCCATTCCTGAGAGACTATCTCTACTTTGTACCACCTGGAATGGCGAAGGAAACATGGTTTTTCACTCTCCTCCCTGTGATCCCCCTGCACTGATCACACTATGTCTGTTATCTGTTCCTCATCGGAGGGATCGGATATCCCAGCAGGGTCTGGACAGACCCTGCAGGGGATATCTTGTCCTCCGATGACCTTCCGGGTGATGTCAGCAGTGACGCAACCCGGAAGGGAATGCCCGATTGCATGATCGGGCATTTAAAAATTTAACAGTTTTCACAGTTTGCACTGTTACATGAGATCGGGCAGCAGAAAGCCTGCGATGCCTGATCTCCCCTGTAGATCATCCCTGCCGCTGCGAGAAAGGCAGGACGTACCGGTGTGTCCATATGTGTTTCTTTAGATGCGTTTTATGGACGTACCGCTACGTCTATAGGGGACTCAAGGGGTTAAGGCAAACTATCATATATAATGGTAAAAAGAAGGCTGTCTCATTTAAATAATAATTTTCTCTAGTATTTCTCCATGTGCGCTAAACCAAATAGCAAAAGTATAAAATACTAATATTTTACTGGGTTCATTTTGACCCATTTTCAGACAACGAATTCTGTTTCTTTCTCATTTGTTTTAGACAAAAATAGACACCATTTTTAATTTTGTGAATGAAATTCATTGTTCGACACCCACATTTACACTCTCTTAGACTCTGCCACACCGACACCGCCACATTGCTTTGTCGTTGACCCCTCTTTTGTGTTTTTATCCCCTTGTGTATCGCACCCAGCCAGCCTGCCCCTCCCTTAAGTATTGATTTATGTAATGTCCCCAGCTCCCCCCTTGTGTATTGAAGGTGCCAGTACAGATAGAATGCAGCCTTGCAGTATGCAGGATGTATATCTGATTAATTGGTTCCCTTCCACGAGTCTATACATTCTCCATACTGCAGGGCAGCATTTTATCTGGGCTGGTCAGCAATATGTAAAAATTATATGTCTCCTGGAAAACATGGCCGATGTGGTCACATTTGTTTATTGCCCACAGCGAGCCCCACATTTATCCCACCACATAGCCGCCCCCTTTAATATTGATTTATGTGATGCCCCCATCCAGCACTGCCTTGTAAATGAATGCCCCCACACCCTTGCATATTGCCCCTCCTTGAGTATCATGTTAGCCCTGGCACACAGATTGCATCGACAGGACCTTCCTAGCACCCAGATTGGAAGCATAAGACTTGTCATCTTTGCCCCCAAAAAGCCTCCCTGTGGCATCTTTGCCCCCAAATAACCTGCCTGTGGCATCCTAGCCTCAAACAGCCTCCCTGTGCCATGCTTTCCCCCACTTACACATCCATGCTATCGCACACATATTCACAAACGTTAATTTGCACATTCACAGAAACTCATTCATTCACAAATATTAATTCCCTCAATCACACATGCTCGTTCCTACAACCTCCCCCATTGCGAGGGTCCCCTGGGCCCCCTCGCGTGGTGGGGCCCAGTCGCGACCATTGTCATTGCTGCGGCTTTTGACCTGAGAAATTTCCCGGTGGGCCATTCCGGCCCTGACTGGGCCTATTTTCAGTCCCTATTTCCAGCCTCTAAATTAATCCAGCCCTCCATTTTTCATTGTATGTGGTCATGTCCTGAGGTTGGGTGGTTCTGGAAACCAATGCAATGATTTGGAAGGAAGAGACAGAAAAAGTTATAGCATATTATATAAGCTGTAGCACAAAAAATATTTCTATGCCACATTTCTATGGTGCAGAGCACCCAACCATTCCATTATTACAAACTAAACTCTACTTTGTTTTTCGAATGGACTGGTTGAAGGCTGCTAGTGTAAAGGAAAGAAAGACAAAAAATTATTTCAAATCTGGCAACCTGTAAGGATAGTACTGGTGAGGAGTCCGGGATGCAGGACAGAGAGTGGTGGATTTGAATGCCGCAGTCAGGGTTACGGAAGACAGGTCAGCGATCCTTCCCCATTCTGATGTTTCGTTTCAGCTCTCTAGAAGGGTAGGATGTAGCCTGACGACATGGGACGCGGTTGCTGGACAGGTAAGTCCTTACAGTCTACATGCCTAAATGCATTGAGTTGCTGCCATGTGATTGGCTGATTAGCTATTTGTGTTAACAAGCAATTGAACAGGTGTACCTAATAAAGTGGCAAGTGAGTATATAATTGTATATTGACACATTTATGGACATCCTTTTTTAGGACCCACCCCAAAAGGATTCTGCCAATAAAACATGATTTTTAAATCAATATTCTGTTAGCAAATTACCTCTGGTCTTGCAAAAAATATATTAAAAACATGTTAACTTATCCATTGATTGATCTGCCAGTACTTCACTAGACTTCAGTAGACTATCACATTCATAGCCAAAAGTAAATTGGCATCCAGTTTTCTGCACATGTAATGTATAAAACAAAAGTCCTTGGGTGTTTTCCTTCTAAATTTGTTCATAAATACATGTAGACTTTACACTCTCATTTAACTCTCCATTAATTTATCCTATAAGGTTACTAGTATTTCATTGAAGTGAAAATGCAGGAAAAAGGAATTTAAATTATTTGAGTGCACTAGGCCTAATAAAGAAACTATGCCTAGATTGACTATTACTCACAACGATCAGATTTACTCAGAGTACAAAAGCTTAACAAATGATGTCACTCTTCCTTTGTGCTACTAATAAAAGCCATGGTAAGATTTGCTTCCCGCAGTTTTTCTATGAACAAAGTTGTTTCCAGGACAATGTGTGTTTTATTTGGAAACCAATGGTTACCACATTACTGAGGTGTACAAAAAGCTTCAACTACCCACAGACTGCCTAAATTATTTGGAAATAGTGTTTACTGAGCCAGACGCTCAGTAAACACTATTTCCAAATAATTGTTTAAATTTACAAGATCATTTCCTTGGACCATTTTGCATAAAAAAGAACAAGTATACTTGCAACAATGCAGATATTATGTTGTATGTAATTATGGAAATATGCTCATTGTGGACAGGGTTTAGATATTTTGTTAAATGTTAAATTATCTTCCAATATAGTCTGGTTGGCGGGAATTTGCCTTGTTGTTATTTCCGGTGTGATTTAAATTTTAGCTATTCCCAAATGCTTTATCAAATGAACAAAGAGAATTTAAATAAAAACTGTATTTGCTCAATTATAAGACAACCCTGATTATAAGACGACCCCTCGAAATTTGAATATTAATGTAGGAAAAAAAGAAAAAGCCTGAATATAAGACGACCCTATAGGAAAAATAGGCCTATATGCCACTCTGTCTCCCTAATAAGCCACTCTGCCCCAGAAATGCCTTTTAACCCCCTATTCACGGGCGTAGGAACCGGGGGGGACGGGGGGGACGGATCCCCCCCAGGAAATCATGCGGGGGGGACCGATAATAGAGACATCCCCCCCAGGGCTGTGTGAGGTGAGTGCCGTCTGTGCCCAGCTGCCCGATCAGCAGCTGCAGCGTGCAGGACTGGTTGGGGATTTCCCTAACCAGTCCAGCATTAAAGTAACACTTACCAGTCACTGAGCGCCGGGTGACGGGATATGACGTTTATATCCCAGCCCCGGCGCTCAGAATAAACAGCTGTGGGCAGCCGCACTGCAATGAGAGTAAGCAGCAAACCAGAGGGAAAAGAGGAAGAGAAAGGTAAGAGATGTGCAAAACGGACGGAGGGAGGGGGGGGGTCTGATGTGCAAAACGGAGGGGGGGGGGTCTGATGTGCAAAACGGAGGGGGGGGGTCTGATGTGCAAAACGGAGGGGGGGGGTCTGATGTGCAAAACGGAGGGGGGGGGGTCTGATGTGCAAAACGGAGGGGGGGGGTCTGATGTGCAAAACGGAGGGGGGGGTCTGATGTGCAAAACGGAGGGGGGGGGGTCTGATGTGCAAAACGGAGGGGGGGGGTCTGATGTGCAAAACGGAGGGGGGGGGGTCTGATGTGCAAAACGGAGGGGGGGGGTCTGATGTGCAAAACGGAGGGGGGGGGGTCTGATGTGCAAAACGGAGGGGGGGGTCTGATGTGCAAAACGGAGGGGGGGGTCTGATGTGCAAAACGGAGGGGGGGGGTCTGATGTGCAAAACGGAGGGGGGGGTCTGATGTGCAAAACGGAGGGGGGGTCTGATGTGCAAAACGGAGGGGGGGGGTCTGATGTGCAAAACGGAGGGGGGGGGTCTGATGTGTGCAAAACGGAGGGTCTGATGTGCAAAACGGAGGGGGGGTCTGATGATGTGTATGGGCAGTGTATATGTGTACGTGTGTATGGGCAGTGTATATGTGTACGTCTGTATGGGCAGTGTATATGTGTACGTCTGTATGGGCAGTGTATATGTGTACGTGTGTATGGGCAGTGTATATGTGTACGTGTGTATGGGCAGTGTATATGTGTACGTGTGTATGGGCAGTGTATATGTGTACGTGTGTATGGGCAGTGTATATGTGTACGTGTGTATGGGCAGTGTATATGTGTACGTGTGTATGGGCAGTGTATATGTGTACGTCTGTATGGGCTGTGTATATGTGTACGTGTGTATGGGCAGTGTATATGTGTACGTGTGTATGGGCAGTGTATATGTGTACGTGTGTATGGGCAGTGTATATGTGTACGTCTGTATGGGCAGTGTATATGTGTACGTGTGTATGGGCAGTGTATATGTGTACGTGTGTATGGGCAGTGTATATGTGTACGTGTGTATGGGCAGTGTATATGTGTACGTCTGTATGGGCAGTGTATATGTGTACGTGTGTATGGGCAGTGTATATGTGTACGTGTGTATGGGCAGTGTATATGTGTACGTGTGTATGGGCAGTGTATATGTGTACGTCTGTATGGGCTGTGTATATGTGTACGTGTGTATGGGCATTGTATATGTGTATGTGTGTATGGGCAGTGTATATGTGTGGATATAAGGAGTGTATTTGTCTTATAGTGTATACGTCTGTGTAAGTATGTGCAAGGGCAGTGTATATTTATGGGGAGGCATGTGTGTGTGTGTGTGAGCAGTTTATGTATGTTTGGGCAGGCGTGTATAGGGGTAGTGCATATGTGTGAGTATTGGCAAGTGTGTATCTGCAGGCAATTGCAGCGTAGATATCTGTTTTTGTGGGCAGGCATGCGTAAGAGCAGTGCATGTGTGTGTTAAAGGGAAGAGAATGATTCCCTGTAACACATGTTTAACTCAGGGGCACCTAGGGTTAAATCCAGGCCTATTTCTGGTTAAAATGAGTGTGTGTGTCACTGTATGTAGCATTTGGACACTTGGTCTAGGGCATCACTAATACAAAGCGCCACGTGTTAAATCTAGGGGTAGGCAGAGTAAGTGAAGGATGTGTTTGAATGCGTGTCTGGGTGTGATAGCGTATGTTTGTGGGTATGTTATTGTGCACATCTGTTTTATGGGTATGTTAGTATGTTTTCAGGTGTGTTATAGTGGGCATGTGTCTAGGTATATTAGTGTGGGAATCTTTTGGGGTGTATTATTGTGTGTGTGTGTATGTTAGTGTGTGCATGCGTGTGTATGTTACTCAAGTGTTTAAGTGTGTGGATATGTTCCTGTGTGCATGACGTGTTAGGAGTCTTAGATGGTTCCTTCAATACATCATAGTAGTCTCTGTGGCCGTGTCCAGTGGGGTCTATCTGTGGTTGTAAGATTTTTCTGTTTCTGTGGGAATTTTCTCCCAATCATCCAGTAGAGCATTTGTGAGCTGTAGGTTATAAACCAAGACATTTTGGACAGCACTATGCTTCTAACTTTGTGTGAACAGTTTTGGGGAAGGTCTGTGCCCCAGTGTACAAAACAAGGTCCATAAAGGCAAGGTTGCAAAAATTCCCCACAGAAACTCTCCAAAATCTTGTGGAAATTCCCAGAAGAGTGGAAGCCGTTATAGCTGCAAAGGGGGACCAACTACATATTAATGTCTCTGTATTTATAATGGATTGTCATAAAGTCCCTGTTGGTGAAATGGTCAGGTATACCCTACCAGTAAAAATGCTATCCCCCCCAGATTTTTAGGGGCTCCTACGCCCATGCCCCTATTTCCCACTCTGCCTCCCAGATATGCCTTATACACCCATATATGGCACTCTGCCTCCCTGACATGCATTTTAACCCCCTATTTGCCACACTCCCCCAGATATGCCTTATACCCCCTATGGGCCACTCTGCCTCCCTGATATGCCTTGTAACCCCCTATATGCCACTTTGCATCCAGAAAGCCATTGAACGCTTAACACCCCATGCCACTCTTAAACCCTCCCCCGACTTACCAGTGCATCCCTTTACTTGTGACCCGTGCTTCAGACTCCCTGGTGTCTAGTTGGGTAGCCGGTGGAGGTCTGTGTGATGTAGACCTCCGCTGCTGGTGGCCAGTACTTCCGCCGGGATGCAGGGAATTTGGTACAAAAACAGTGAATTCCTTTCTTTCTTTAAATGTGGTCACAAGCTTACTGTATGTATGGATATGTACAGTATATGCTTGCAGTCCAAGTTGTACCCAAAAACATTGTGCATAAAAGCAGACTTTGATCTTAATAAGAATTTGCTAATTATTTAGTGTTACTCGACAAGAAAACATTTTGCTATACAAATTAATGTTTTTTTTTCTTCCTGTACATAGCTTCTACACTTGTTTGTTAAATCCATGTCCCACAGGCAAGTGAGTGATGGTTGCTTAGCTGCAACAGTTATACTCTTTGCATTGCACATAGACACAAATACATAAGGGATCTAGCTACATTGAAATGTAATTAAAAAAATACATGTTTGCTTAGAAACTTCACATCTATAGTGCAATATTTTGATGTGAAACATAAATGTTATGATTCCTCTTCGCATATTTTCCCACTGTGATTAAGTACTAAATTAATTAAATATATAAGGACATACTTTATGTAACTAGTTGAACTCATGAGTTATGTAATATGATACAGGTATGTTTTACAAGTTTAAAAAGTCATACTTACGCTAATCAGAGGAAGATCATTGCCAAAAAAAGGGTTTGAATTTTTAATACTTTTTTTTTTTTCACTTTCACCACATTACTTCTCTAAACTTCTTTAAGCTCATGTACCCCTTTCTTTTGTCTCAGTCCCTTCAAATTTTTCCACCTCTTCCTTAAAAGCAGCTGCCCTGCTGAGTGCAGGGAATGGGGCAGCAGGAAGCTTTCTAGGCACTTGGTCAGTCAGAGCCTCTCTCGCCCAGCAGCTGCCGGGATGAAGCTCTAGGAGAGCACAGCGCGTGGCACTAGGGTGACCACATTTCTTCTTGCCATTTAGGGACACATATTTTTAGGGATGCACCAATATATCGGCCGAAAAGGGCATTATTGGCAAAATGCTGAAAGAAAAAAAAAAAGGGCCGAAAATAATCGTCCACAGGGGCCATGCTGCTTACTTGTGTGTTGGTCGCACAGTGTGCGAGCAACGTCTCTTGTACCAGCCAGGAGAACCAGGAACCCAGTGGAGTCATGTGAATGCATGTCACATGCCTCTGCTCTGTTCCTTCTTTCCCTGGGGGACGGGACAAGAGAAGTGCGAGCAACACAGAGGGAAGCAGCAGGGCCCGTGCAGAAGTCTGCGAGTGAGAGCTCTGCAGTTCAGGTAAGGGGGTGGGTGTATGAGCAAGTATGCGTATGAATGAATATGAATATGAGTATCAGTATATGAATGAGTGAATGAGTGTGTGTGTGATAGCATAGATGTGTAAGTGTGTGGGGGGTGTGATAGTATGGCATAGCCAGGTTCCAGCATGTACTGGTTGCCTGGACATGATAGGAGTGTGATTGTTGTTAGCAATCATATATATATATATATATATATATATATATATATATATATATATAATTTTGTTATTGATTTTTTTGTCCAATTTTGGTGTGTTAACCACACTTTTATTAAAAGTATGTAACACACAAAAAAATGGACAGAAAAATTTAAATTCAATAACAATATTAATATAATATTATGCCCAGGCAACCAGTACATGCTAGAAACTCCTATCATCCTATGTCAGCCAGTACATGCTGGAATCGGGGTGTGCCTGGGCATGATAGCAGTGTGATTGCTTTTAACAATCATATATATATATATATATATATATATATATATATTAATATTTTTTGTCCAATTCTGGTATGTTACTTATTTTTAATTTTTAAATGTTATTTTTTTTTAAAGATTGGGGGGTCATTTCGGCCAAGTGAGTGCTGAATTTTCAGTGGATCCCTACTTATTTTCTTACTTTCACAAGTGCATTGCCACAGACTGTGGTACAGCATGACTTCTAACATTAAATAGCAAGCCAAACAATAGAATGTTAAACAACTAGGTCTTAAAGGGGTTAAAAGTATTATATGACGGAGATGTTCAATATGGTTTAAATGCTTTCTATAAAATTAGTATAAAAATCACCACTGTTAATGATAAAAAAATGCATTGCTCTTCGTGTTGCAGTGATCCACAACACCCCTCCTCACCACAAGCCGCCACCCTCACCTGCTTCAGTCCAGTCGCACTTACTGAAGTTTCTGAGGTCCTTTTGTCCTCCCACCTCACCATCTATTCCCTCGACCCCGTACCTACAGACTATGGGCCCTAGCCTTGGAAGGGGTTCTGTTTTTGGGGAGGTGGGTACAGGGGGTCCATTAGGACTACTTCTTCCCCCTGGTACAGAGTACCACATTTCCACATGTAACATAGACTCTAGAGACTGTGGAGCTCGGACACAGATTTGGGAGGGGGTTTTTGTGTGGTGTTACTCTCCATCGGGTCAGGACTTGCAGGACACCTGTACTTCATTGGTTGATGGCAGACGAGCCCCCTGCTGGCGACCAATAGAGACACTCGTACAGACTTTTAGAATCCTGGTGCCGCAACTTGGCCGGCAGAAACCACTGGTCTCCCTGCTCCAACAGTTAAAGGTCCGTGCAAGCGACTTTATTGGTCGGTCGTGGAGCAGGGAGACCAGTGGTCTCTGCTGGCCAAAGTTGTGCCATCAGGAATTAAAGAGCAGTGCAAGTGAGCCTATTGGTCACCTGCAGGGGCCTCCTCTGGCATCAACCAATTGGTTGATGCCAGAGGAGGCCCCTGCAGGTGACCAATAGAGTCACTTGCACGGCCTTTTAACTCCTGAAGGGGAACGTGGCCTGTCTCCCCGTTCCAAGTTTAACTCCTGACAGCGAACCTACGGATTTCTGCTCCCGTTATCTACGCAGTTATATAAAATAATAAACTCCAAGCCATGCCCCCCTCACCCAATCCTGTTCCCAGTGTTATGGATGGTCATGGACCCCATCCCCTGCCATCCCTTCATCCCTGTCCTGTGAGATGGAGGAGGTTAGAATAAAAAAATTATATAAAAGAAAACCCTACTTACACCTACCCAGTAGGGTGGGTTAAGGTCCAGCCTGGCACCAAAAGTCTGTAAAGAAATAGTGACATTCTTAAGGGCGCATTCAGCGATGATGAAAGCCCTGGCTCAACAAAGAATTGGATTTAACAAAGAACAGGAGAGAAGTTCTCGTCTAATGAAACAGAAAAAACACCTTCACGTGATAATTCAAAAAATAATATATATAAATACCCTTGTAGGGTCTGCAGCTCCCAAGAACAACACTCCTCACAAGTGTACAGCAACGAAAATATATCAAAGATTGGGGCGCATAGATATGTGAAAGAAAAATAAAATACAATAGTGTAATAAATTCGAAATAATATGAGTGATAATCAATGTGTTGCACTCACAAAGGTAATAGATAAAGGAAGAGAAGTTCTTGTCTGCCTGTCCCTTCCTGTTAAGAGCCACAAGCTATCAGAACTCTGTCACCAGCAAACTGTCTATGAGTGACTGCATGCAGGAACAAGCTTGTCTACTTGCTCCAGCATCACTATATGCATTCAAGATATACCATTAAATAGTACATAGATAAAGTATCCCTTTAAAGATCACTAGATAGAGCAGATCAAATATTTGCTTACAATTTAAGTATAAAAGAAAAATGTAGTTATAGTTGAGCAGCAACATTGCAAGATCAATGTTAAGTGTGCAGTGCCTTTGTTTTACTGGAGCCTGGGTGCACTGCACCCCTTGTACCTGTTTTCGTCTGGTCCTGGACACACCTGCATCAATTACCATTTTACGTTCCACAGACGGAAGGGCACTATTTTATAGCATTATGTAAAATGTATATGTATCCTGAAAAAATGGCTAGTTTCAGCAGTGGCCAATGGCACTTGGTTTCTGAAGCGCTCTGTGCTATTATCTTCTGTGTAAAACTAATACTCTCTGCATATTAAGTAGTAGGTCTTGGGGGTGACTGAGGTTGCTGCTTTTAGGACTTACTCATTAATACCACACTGGAGTATATCATAAAAGCAGCACCTATACAAGTACTGACCTCAAATGTGCAGTGGTATTCTGAAACATTCGGTATGTTAGAATGGGTGTATGGATATGTTAGCATGTATATCTGGGTATGTTAATGAAAGTGTGTAAACGTGTGCCTGGGTATGTTAGCGTTGTCACGGAAGGCTCTGTGCCTTGGGCTCCTGGAGGGGTCTGTGGGCCAGCCTCTTCCCTACAGACTATGGGCCCTGGACTTGGTAGGGGTTCTGTTTTTGGGGAGGTGGGAACAGTGGGTCCATTAGGACTACTTCTTCCCCCGGTACAGAGTGCCTCGTTTCTGAACAAGGTATGTTTTGTAAAGACTCTAAAGACTGTGGAGCTTGGACGCAGATTTGGAGCACTTGCATTTTGGGAGGGGGTTTATGTGTGGTGTTTTATTCTTCATCGGGTCAGGACGTACAAGACAGAGACCTCCATGGCCAGTATTTGCACTATGATCTGATATCCAGCAGGTTTCAGCCAGAAGTCAGGGAACCACCCATGTTTACTATCCTCCCCACAGACCACAATAGCCACCCTCTACTGGGCTGAGGTGGGCTGAGTGCAAATACTGAGCCATGTGCAAAGGAGGATCTGATGGAGAACTGTCTGTGGTTTGCACCATCTATTGTATGTAAATGACCCCCTTGTACTGTTTAAAAACTGATGTGTTTTCACCTCAACATTGGTGCTGTCTACTGCTTGCAGTGGGCTGCTGTAATACTTCACAGTACATGCGCTGAATACGCTAAGCTACGACTAGCCACAGCTACAATGCAGCTCCCGTGCAGCAGCATCCCCCTTGTCTCTACAACGCTGGTTCTGTCTGGCGCTGAAGAGGTTAACCGCTGGTGTCCCATCAGGAGGAAACGTTTTTGGTGGGAGTACCCAGTCGGGGTACAAGGCGTCCAGTCACAAGTATGTCTGGGTATGTTAGTGTGTCTGGGTATTTTAGTGTGTGAACATTTGTCTTTGCCTGTGTATGTTAGTGTGAGTGCCTGGTTATGCGAGTGTGAGTGCCTGTGCATGTGAGTGTGTGTGTCTGGGTATTTTAGTGTGTAAGCATGGGTCTTTGTTTGGGTATGTTAGTATGTGTGTGTCTGGTTGTGTTAGATTGAATAACTAGGTATGTTTGTGTGGGTATGTTAGTGTATGTGCGCGTATGTGTTAGTGTAACGTGTCTGTGTGCTGAGTGTCTAGTTGTGTTGGTGCAAGTGTCTGTGTGCTTGCATTATTTTGAGTGTCTGGGTGTGTGTTTGTGTGTGTGCCCCTCACAATGTCAGGCTCTGGATCCTCCCTTGCTAAGTATGACAATAAAGTTCAGATATGCAGCAAGCAAGGTCATTGACGCATTGTAGCAAGGTCATTGACACATTGTAACCTTACCAACAGTAACAAGAATTTGCATTTTAAAAGGAGCTATTAAAGAAAATACATATTGTATCACATAGTGCCATGGCCAGTGTAGGGAGTATCCCTGCAGTAATTGTTACAAAATTCTACAGTTGTAAGGTTTCTACTAGGTACTGGAGTAGGCTTTTCCCCTTGATATGAGCTTTGCTGTTTTACGTTTACATATCAGCTTCTGGATACAAAACATACCTTGTTCAAAGTATAAGCAGCTTCTGTTGCAGAAAAAAATAGTTGCACAACAATTATACAATGATCAAGTACTACATACAAAATAGTGCCAGCCATCTAGCTCTTAAATAGTTGTGGTTACTAGGTTACCAGATAAATATCTAGGGTAAAGTCCTGATCTCTCCCAGAAGCCCCAGCAGAGCAGCATACTTTGGCATCCTCTGTGAGTGATGGGATGTACTAATATGACCAGATAACGAACAAAACCAGTGCTAGAGGGAAATTGTGCACAAACAAGCTGCTTGTCTTTCCTACCATCCATCCCCTAAATACTTTGTCAATTCAGCAGCACAGAGTAGGAGAGACGTTCATTACTTTTTAACAGGACATCAAGAAGCATACAAAATGTAGAGCATCCTTTTCTGGATGCCTAAGAGAAAGGAAAAAAAATAATCGGAGAGTGGAATGTATGTTGTAGTTAGTAAACAATTAACAGCTGGAGGAAATCAAAATGAATAGGGGTTTTAATTAATTCTAAGGTCCTCTCACAAACTGGGACCAACATGCTAGGTGGGACTTTAACCCATGAATTATCATCCTGCAGATGCAAGGAGCATGGTGAGTTGGTTTTCTTTTAATTTCATTTAGTTAATTCTATATATCTGGAGTGGGATAATTGGATTAAAAAACTTGAAACATCATAATGGTATTTTCCCTGTCTTGAATCTTGCAATAATAATTTAAACATTTGAGTCCAGTATTTTGTGCAATAAAAATAAGAAACAATAATAATAATAATTAAATTAGACTGAACTATAATAGTGGGATCAGCCTTGCCTATTTTATACTAGCCTTTTTCTTCTTTTTGTGTCTCTTGTCTCTTTGTGATTCTATGTTCTATGTTCTGTTGTACACAATGGGATTTATGACATGTCCTTTTGCAAAAGAAATCTCTTATGTAATTAGAAATATTTAAAATAAAGATTACATTAAATTAATTCAGTTATTACCATAATTGTGCCTTAGAAAATCTCCACAGTTTCCTTTTCTGTGTACTTCATAGTTTCTTTTGAAGTTTGATTCACAGTTTTAATAATTTGACAAATGACCATATCCCAGACACTGTACAGTAAATCTGAATTAATTCATATATTTGTCAGGAAAATAAACCTAATGGAAATCCAAGTGGGTTGTGGTGTACCTGTAACACAGACAAATATATTGTGTTGACAACATTTATGGTACTCAGTATTATTAAGAATTTCCACCCTTTTCAACCTTTTTTTTTTACTTTAGTAGGTTTTTTTAATCCTTGTCTATGTTGGACTTAAGGACTTAAGTAATAGTTTTCAGATTTAACATAGTTTTATCATAAGCACATGGTGTGGTTCTAAATTACTATCATTATTAAGGGAATTTCCAAAGAAACCTATGTGTTATTTGAAATCTAACACTATATATTTTTCACAGATTATGTGTGTGTTGGAATGCCAATAACGTTGTACAATCTACTAATATAAAGTTGCATTTTTGCTTATGGGTTTTTAGTTGTAGAGAAAATTATCCTCATAGTCTTTCAATAATGGTATAAGTAGAATCTCTAACAAAACAAATGGGCTGAATTGACCCAACACATGACAGGGGGAGCGGGGCATTCCCTAGGGGTTAAAAATGTAATAAACTCCATACTAATGTCAGCGCTGTCCTGGTGATGACTTTATCTTCATGGGAATGACTACACAACACTTCAGAAATTTTGGAGACATAGAATACTACATAGCTACAGCTGCGCAGTGCAGCTTTAGCAGCCTGCCTGTGCCAGCGCTGCCCCTTTAGCAGCCTGCCTGTGCCACGGCTGCCAATTTAGCAGTCTACCTGTGACACCGCTGCCACTTTATGGATTATCAGAGAAAGTTAATGTGTGTATGTAAATGTGTGCAGATGTACAGTATGCTGTTAGAGTGGCTGTGTGTATATATGCATGTGGAAAGTGTTAGTCTGCATGTGTATGTATGTTTATGGCGTTAGGAGTGGCTGTGTGTATGTATGTGTTGGTAATATAGAGCTGCCCATGACCATCTTCATCATATCCCTAACATCCTAATTCATTCTAATGCCCAATCATAATCATTATCCCCCAAAAACCATATTCAAATTGCTCCCAACCATCATTTCCATCCCCTACCATTAGCACCACAGTCATCCCCCTCCACCTTCATGCTCCCTAACAAAACAAAACAAGGGAGTAATATAATGTCACAATGCTGCCTGTGTAAAATTTAAGGACCCAGGCACATTGTCATGCACTGTTGAAAGCTCCAACAGAAAACCCAAAAGATGCCAATCAGTGGAGGGCTAGCAGCATTCAGGCCATGCGATCCAGTAATAAAATGTCTGAAGACACATTATATAGACATATGCTAAATGTGCACTGTTCAGTCCTGTTAAACACTCAATTAAAGACAAAGGAATGCATGGAAAAACCACAAAATAAGTACAGAAAGGATGGCATGATGTTCATGATGTCACTGCTATACTAGAAATGCGAAATTTAAAATAAAACCATTAAAACTTCTCAAAATGTTAAACTTAAACAGTTTCCCTTGTAGCTCTCTGTGGCAAGTTCTTAAAATAATTCTTTGTAGGTTAAAGGTTTTTAAAACACATTTTGATCAACTGTGGACACATGATAGCAGAAGAAGAAGAGTGCTGCATTGGAATTTGTGTCATGTAATGGTATAAACCCTCCCCATGTAAAATTTACCATGTGAAAGAGAATGCCTGTGATAAGATTTCCAGAGTACAGTCTTAATGGAGAAAGGAGAGTTTAGTTACAGAATAGCTCATTTTCTTCATTGCCCTGTCTTAGCACTCTTAAATATTGAATTATCTAAAATTACCAATCTTACATTACTTGTATATTACACCTGCTACATAAAAGTCAAAAGTGTGCAGCTTAAGTGAGTCAAAAAGTATTTAAAATATTTTATCACAGACAGTGAAGCAACAATACATATGTATTTAGGTTTTAACCAGTTTTCAATAGATTGAATTGCCATATGGCAAACTACTAGATATACCCCGCAGAATATTTACAAGTCTTGGTCATTTAATCATAGTTAAATAACAGAAATAGCATCTAATTATGCAAAGCAGAGAAACTTGAAAAGCACACCATGGCATGCACTCTCCTATTGTTCTAATACTTACTTCTGTTTTCTATTAGGGGGGAGCAAATATTATTTTGAGAAAAAGCACCTGAGTAACTTGCATGCAGTTTCTCTATAGTTAATCATGATCACATGATAAATCTGAGGATTACAACAAACTTTTTCTTGGTGGTTTAACCCAAAACCTCTACATGCCTGTGTGGACATGGGGGTTAAAGGTTCTTTAGGCTACATAAGGCATTATTGGCAACATTTGAAGAAAAAAAATCAGTGGACACGGGGGCGTAACAAGAAATCACAGGGTCCTGGTGCGAAAAGTTCCCCCGGGCCCCCCAACTTCAACAGCTAGTCTGTGCCATCATTGCCCCTTGCCCCCTTCCAACATACAACATATGTAAACACACAGATTACACACACACTTACTCATACTCACTAACACACACTCCATCTTACCCACACATCCATGCTCACACATAAGTACACATTCATGCACACACACACAAGTACACATCACTGCTCACACACAAGTACACATCTATGCTTACATACATACAGTCTACACACCCCTGTTTAAATGCCAGGTTCTTGTGATGTTAAAGAACGAGACAAAGATAAATCATGTCAGAACTTTTCCCACCTTTAATGTGACCTATAATGTTAACAATACAATTGCAAAACAAGCTGAAATCTTTGGGGTGGGGGTTAAAATAAACAATAACCTTAGTATGCACACCCTCTTATAACTGGGGATGTGGCTGTGTTCAGAATTAACCAATCTCATTCAAACTCACGTTAAAAAGAAAGTAATTACACACCTGCCATCATTTAAAGTGACTCTGATTAATCACAAAGTTCAGCTGTTCTAGTAGGATTTACCTGACATTTGCTTAGTTGCATCTCAGAGCAAAAGCCATGGTCAGCAGAGAGCTTCCAAAGCATCAGAGGGATCTCATTGTTGAAAGATATCAGTCAGGAGAAGGGTACAAAATAATTTCCAACGCATTAGATATACCTTGGAACATAGTGAAGTCAAAATCAAGTGGAGACAATATGGCACAACAGAGACATAATTGAACATCCATCCAAAATTGATGACAAGACGAGAAGATAACTGGTTAGGGAGGCTTACAAGAGGCCTACTGCAACATTAAAGGAACTGCAGGAGTTTCTGGCAAGTACTGGCTGTGTGCTACATGTGACAACAATCTCCCGTATTCTTCATATCAATGGGCTATGGGGTAGGGTGGCAAGACGAAAGCCTTTTCTTACAAAGAAAAACATCCAAGCCTGGCTGAAGTTTGCAAAAACAAACATCCAGTCCCCCAAAAGCACGTGGGAAATGTGTTATGGTCTGTTGAAACGAAGGTTGAACTTTTTGGCCATAATTCCAAAAGGTATGTTTGGCGCAAAAACAACACTGCACATCAACCAAAGAACACCATGCCCACAGTAAAGCATGGCAGCATCATGCTTTGGGGTGTTTTTCTTCAGTTGGAACCGGGGCCTTAGTCAGGGTGGAGGAAATTATGAACAGTTCCAAATACCAGGCAATTCTGGCACGAAACCTTCAGGCGTCCGTTTGGCGTTTTAAACTTCGCCCCAGGCGGCGTTAAGTCTTCGGCCGGCCCTGCGGACAGGCAAGGTATTTCTTTGTTGCTGTGTTGTTATATTTCTTTTGTCTTTGCAACCTTTCTAATAAAACTGACCCTGTGTCAGATTGCACGAACTTACTGCTGTCCCTTGACCTCAGCGAGGGGCGATCCCTGACCTATCTAACAATATATATATATATATATATATATATACATACACTAGGGATGCAACAACTAATCAATAAAATCGATAATAATCGGTAATGAATTTCATTATCGATTAGTTGAATCAATTTTATCGATTATAAGATGCAAATGCTCTGAAAAAATAGAGGTTGGATAATAACACTAAGATCCAGATCCCTCGCGGCGCTACAGGGGACCTGGATCCTTCTTTCTGACAGCCGGCAGGTGCCTGTGCGATGCGCGTAGACAACCTACGCTACTGTCTTCCGCTTCCGCTGGGGCTTCTATGAAGGCGGAAGTATCGGCCAGCACAGCGGAGGTGGTCTGCGTGCATTGTGCAACATTCTCCAGCTGCCAGAGAGGAGGATCCGCCAGAGCGCTGCAGAGGACTTGGATCATTCTCTCTGGCAGCCGGTGGGCGTCTGTGCAATGTGCACAGACATCCTCCGCCACTGCCGGCACTTCCACTGGGGCTTCTATGATGGAGCACCGGTGTCACATGACCTTCCGGTGCTCAGTCACACAAGCTCCAGCGAAAGTGCTGGCCAGAAGCAGAGGTTGTCTGCGCGCATCGCGCAGACGCTCACCGGCTGCCCCCACTAGACACCAAGGATTCTGGAGCAAGGGGGGTAAGTCTGGGGGGGACATTTCAAGGGCAAAGTGGTATATAGGGGCTATAAGGCATATCAGGGGGATAGAGTGGCATATTTGGGGGTATAAGGCATATCTGGGGGGCATATCAAGGGCACAGTGGTATATAGGGGCAGAGTGGCATATCAGGGGGTATAAGGCATATTCGGGGGCACAGCGGCATATTTGGGGGTGGAGTGGCATATTTGGGGTATAAGGCATATCAGAGGGCACTATGGCATATGGGGGTATAAGGAATTTCAGAGGGCACTATGGCATATGGAGGGTATAAGGCATATCAGGGGGTATAAGGCATATCTGGGGAGGACGGAGTGGCATATCTGGGGGTATAAGGCTTACTGAGGTATAAGGCATATCTCGGGGGTGTGGCATATCTGGGGCTATGTGGTATATCTGGGGAGGGCAGAGTGGCATGTCTGGGGGCAAGGTAATTTTAGGGACTTAGGTAGTAAGATTAAGAAAAGGACCTCCAAGGTAGTATTCTCAGAGATACTACCTGTGCCATGCACTACACGAGAAAGGCAGCGGGAGATTAGGCAGCTAAATGCATGGCTGAAGTCTTGGTGTAAGAAGGAGGGCTTTGGGTTTTTAGAGCACTGGGCTGATTTTGCTTTGGGGTACAATCTCTATAGTCGTGATGGATTGCACCTAAATGCAAGAGGGTCCAATGTGCTTGGGGAGAGAATGGCTAGACGGTTGGAGGAGATTTTAAACTAGGAATGGGGGTGGGGGGAATAAATACCGGGCTAGACAGTATAGAAAGGGAAGGCGATTTACTTAGTAACCAGGTGGGTGGATCTGGGGGCTTGGCCTATACAGATAATAGGGAGAAGCATATATTTTGCCCCCCAAAGCAAGGACAGAAAGCGATTGCAGCATCAGTGTTAAATGACAAGCTAAAGGTCATGTCTACAAATGCTCACAGTTTAGGGAATAAGATCCATGAACTTGTAACAGTTGTGGCAACTGAGAATGTTGATATAGTGGCTGTTACCTGGTATAATGAGAACTGGTATAATGAGAAAAATGACTGGGACATATCAGTACTGGGGTACTCTTTATATAGAAAAGACAGAAAGGGCAAGAAAGGGGGAGGGGTGGCCCTATATATGAAAAATAACATAAAATCTAACAATACAAGTTGGTGAGGAGAACTTAGAGTCGGTTTGGGTTACAGTACAATTTGGAAAAAGTAAAGTAACTCGCATAGGTGTGATTTATAGACCCCCAGGACAAGTAGAACTAGATAATCTTCTAGTGGAGGAAATAGCTAAAATGACAGTGAAGGGGGATGTTATAATCATGGGTGACTTTAATCTCCCTGATGTGAACTGGAAAACGAAAGTAGCTGGTTGTACCCGGAGTGCGAATATTCTAAACTCCTTACTGGGATTATCTTTAAAACAGGTAGTTGAGGAACCAACTCGTAAGGAGGCCATATTGGATTTAGTGTTCACAAATGGAGATTTGTTAACAGATATTTCTGTAGGTGAAAGTTTGGGATCTAGTGATCATCAGTCTGTGTGGTTTAATATACGAACAGTGACTGAGTCACACCACACAAAAACAAAAGTTTTAGATTTTAGAAAAGCTAACTTTTCTAAAATGAGAATATGTATAGAGGAGTCATTATCAGACTGGGACAATTTAAATGGCATTCAGGAGAAATGGGATTTTGTAAAAGCTGTATTATTGAAGATAACAGAAAACTGTATTATGCTGGTCAGTAAGAGTAAAAAATTAAAGAAACCACTGTGGTACTCTGCAGAAGTGGCCAAAATCGTAAAAGACAAGAAGTTAGCCTTTATTAGATACAAAAATACCCAAAGTGAGGAAGATAGACAGATCTATAAAATTAGGCAGAAAGAGGCAAAGAAAGTTATAAGAACTGCCAAATCACATGCAGAAGAGCGAATTGCCCTCTCAGTAAAAAATGGAGATAAAACATTTTTTAGATATATAAATGAGAAAAGGAAAGTTAAACAAGGATTAGTTAGACTAAAAACAAAAGGAATATATGTAGAAGAGGATAAAGGTTTAGCTGACTGCCTCAATGAATATTTCTGTTCAGTTTTCACAGATGAAAATGAGGGAATGGGACCTCAGTTGGGAAAAAAGACTGAATCATTTGAAATATGTGAGTTTATCGAGGCGGAGGTTCTACTTCAGTTGTCTAAGGTAAAGACAAATAAGTCGATGGGTGTTACCTCGCCGGCGGTTCCCGTGCTGCCTCGAGCAGGGGAGCCGAGACGCAGCCCGCGCGTTCAGCCCCCTGCTCGTTCCGTTCGCGGAAGACGCGGTGAGGTCCGTTCTGCTGCTAGACGCGTGCCCCGTGTGGATCAAAGGATCTAGAGGGGACGCGCGTCTCAACGTCATGAGAGCCGTTCACACATGCGCATCTTAAAGGGGTATTTATCTTTTTTCCTCCTCCCCCTAATTTAGGGGCTAGGAGGATCCTGGAGCAAGAGGGATATTTAAACCCTCAGTCTGCAAGTATCCCTTGCCTGTGATAGTGCCTTTATTGCCTTCACTAGCGTTCCTGAACCTTATTTGCCTTTTCGTTGCCTGACCTCTGCTTGAACCTGACCACCCGTTGTTTGCCGCCTGCCTTTACCTGAACTCAGCTTGTACCTGACTACCCGTTGTCTGCCGCCAGCCCTGACCTTTGCTCGTGACCCCGACTATCCGATTGCCTGCTCCTAGTATCATCTGTTTGTTCCTGCATTGCTCGTCATCACCGCTTGGGGGCGCCTTTCCTTGTACTGCAGCGTGGATCGACAGCCTGAACCGCTGTTAGTGACAGTATCACAGGCCAGCAATATGGATCCCGCAGACTTGGCAAGGATGTCCAACCGACAAGACAGACAAGATCAAGTTCTAGCCGCTCACGCTTCTCAACTCCAATCCTTGGAACGGAAGTTAGACGATGTTGCAGACCTTCTAAGATCTATGGCCACGAATTTGTCTCCGTCCATCTCACAAGGGGCATCATCTGATTCTGCTCCTCCTGTTCCAGGGCCAAGTACTGTTGTTCCAGCACCTAAGATGCCACTACCTGACAAATTTTCTGGTGATCCTCAAGAGTGTCGTGGTTTCCTAAATCAGTGCGCCTTACATTTCCGGGCACATCCTCATACTTTCTCCTCTCATTGCAACAGAGTGACTTTTATTATAAACTTATTAAAAGGAGAAGCATTGGCATGGGCATCACCTCTACTAGAACAGAGCTCACCCATTTTGGAAGACGCGGACGCCTTCATTGCACCATTTCGTGCTGTGTTTGATGCTCCTGGGAGGCGTGAAGCTGCTGAATCCAATCTAATGGAACTTCAACAGGGCAGGAGAACTGTGGCCCAGTACGTCGTTGAATTTCGTACTTTAGCGTATGAGACAGACTGGAATGTCAGCGCTCTGAAATCTGCCTTTCGCAGGGGTTTGAACGAATCAATAAAGGATGCACTCACCTACCGTGAATTACCCCATGATCTGGAGAATCTGCTCGCTCTATGTCTACGGTTAGAGGCCAGAGGTCAGGAGAGAAAATTTGAACGTGACAGAGAATGCGACCGTAGGCCACGTCAATTTAGGCCTTGGACGCGACATCCCACTCCTGCACCTACTGAACCTGCGGCTGCTGTGGCTGAGCCTATGGAGATCGGTCCTGTGCTTCATTTATTCGTGGAAGAGAAACAACGCAGCAGATCTTTGGGACTATGTTTATATTGCGGACAAAAAGGACATTTGATTTATGCTTGCCCTAGAAAATCGGGAAACACCAGAACTTAGTGGAGGCCGGAGGTGCTTCACTAAGTGCTACTGTTGCTTCACCTCCTCAGTCACCAAGACTTTTGGTTCCCATTAAGCTGCAGTGGACAGGCCACCAAGTGGCCACCCAAGCTTTCATTGATTCGGGTGCGGCTGGAAATTTTATAGACAAGGGTTGGGCCCTGGAACATAGGATTCCCTTACAGCCCAGGACTCAGAAAACCTCTATCACCGCATTAGACGGTTCTCCTCTAGGAACCGGGATTGTGTCCCTCCAAACCGAGACTTTTGGTGCCATCATTGGGATACTTCACTCTGAAGAAATACGATTTGACGTGTTATCCAGTCCTCATATTCCAATCATCCTAGGAATGTCGTGGTTACAACAACATAATCCCAGCATAGACTGGAGAGAAGGACAGATTCTGGCATGGAGTAAAGAATGCTTAAAGAACTGTTGCAGCACTCCTACTAAATTAAATCTAATGCTCGAAGTACCTGCTCAGGATCCACGCCACCTTGTACCCCCTCAGTATTGGGAGTATTTAGATGTTTTTTCAAAAAGAAAAGCAGAAACCTTACCTCCTCATCGGACGTATGACTGTACGATACAATTGTTACCTGGCATCAATCCACCTAAGGGACATACATATCCATTGTCCCACCCGGAGAATCAAGCCTTGGCCCAGTACATAGAAGAAAGTTTACAGAAAGGGTTCAGCAGACCTTCCGCGTCACCAGCAGGAGCAGGCTTCTTTTTTATTTCCAAGAAAGATGGATCCTTGCGTCCATGCATCGATTACAGGGGTTTAAATAAGATAACCATAAAAAATAAGTATCCGCTTCCCCTCATTACAGAACTTTATGATCAGCTGAAAGACACCACTATTTTCACTAAACTTGATCTGCGAGGGGCCTACAATCTGATTAGAATACAAGAGGGGTACGAATGGAAGACGGCGTTCAATACGAGATACGGACATTATGAATATCTTGTGATGCCTTTTGGGCTATGCAATGCCCCGGCCGTGTTCCAGAGCTTCGTGAACGATATTTTCCGCAACATGTTGTTATCACATGTTATGGTCTACCTCAATGACATTCTAATTTATTCTAAAGATTTGGAAGAGCATCGGCAACATGTGGCCCAGGTGCTACAAAGATTAAGAGAACATTGTTACCTCGCCGGCGGATCCGCGGTGTCCTCGTGCAGGGGAGCCGAGACGCAGCTCGCGCAGGCAGCTCCCGGCTCGTCCCGCTCACGGGAAATGCGGCGAGGTCCGTCCTGCTGCGGGACGCGCGCCCCCGTGTGCATGCGCGAACGGCTATCTCATGAATATTCATTAGAGGCTTAAAGGGGCCTTTTATCTTTTTTCCTCCTCCCCCTTAATGAGGTGGGTAGGAGGATCTAGGGATGGAGGGATATTTAAACCCTCAGTTTAGAGCTATCCCTTGCCTGTGATAGAGCCTTTATTGCCTACACTAGCGTTCCTGAATCTTATTTGCCTTTTTGTTGCCTGAACTCTGCTTGAACCTGACCACCCGTTGTTTACCGCCTGCCTTTACCTGAACTCAGCTTGTACCTGACTATCCGTTGTTTGCTGCCTGCCCTGACCTCTGCTCGTGACCCCGACTATCCGTGTTTGCTGCCTGTCCTGACCTCTGCTCGTGACCCCGACTATCCGATTGTCTGCTCCTAGTACCAACTGTTCCTGCATTGCTCGTCATCACCGCTTGGGGCGCCTTTCCTTGTACTGCAGCGTGGATCCACAGCCTGAACCACTGTTAGTGACAAACATTCCCTATTTGCCAAAGTCGAAAAGTGCGAGTTTGAGTGCGACAAGGTGAAGTTTTTGGGATATATTATTTCTACTGGACAACTGGAGATGGATCCTGGCAAGATAACGGCCATCCAAGATTGGGAGGAACCTTCTGAAATTAAAGGCATTCAACGTTTCGTAGGGTTCGCCAATTATTATCGTCGCTTTATTCGGAACTTTTCCCAGATCATCGCTCCCATAATTGCACTTACTCGGAAGGGGTCGAATCCAAAGTCTTGGACCCCTGAAGCCAGAAATGCTTTTGGAAGATTAAAGTTGGCCTTTACAACAGCCCCTATCCTACAACGTCCCAATCCAGATTTACCGTTTATCCTGGAAGTTTATGCGTCAGAGACTGGGGCTGGGGCCATTCTATCTCAGAGAGATCAAATTTCTAATCGTCTACATCCCTGTTCCTATTTTTCTAAGGCTTTCTCTTCAGCTGAGCAAAATTACGATATAGGGAACCGGGAGTTGCTGGCTATTGAATTAGCGTTAGAGGAATGGCGACATCTGCTTGAGGGGACCGAAATTCCCATTACCATTCTTACAGACCATAAAAACTTGGTGTACATAGAAAAAGCCAAAAGACTCAATCCTCGTCAGGCTCGATGGGCATTATTCTTCACACGGTTTAATTTCACCATTTCCTTTCGGTCGGGTTCAAAAAATACGAAGGCTGATGTGCTGTCCAGAAGACACGAGGCGCCTAATGTGGAAACTTCGGTCGAACCGATTATCCCTCCTACGAAAATAATTGCCACGATACACAGCACTCTCATGTGGCACATCTCTAGATCACAGACACCCTGTCCCAGAGGACATATTCCTCCGCCTGGGAGACTTTATGTGCAACCCCGTTTCCGTAAAGCCGTTTTGTCCTGGGGTCATGCCTCTCCGGTAGCGGGTCACCGAGGAACTCGGAACGTTAAATTTCTTCTGCAGAAGAATTTCTGGTGGTCTACTATGATACGTGACATATCTGAATTTGTGCAAGCATGTACTATATGCGGTCATAATAAAACCCCTCATACCAGACCGGCAGGGTTATTATGTCCGTTGCCTGTTCCAGATCGGCCATGGCAACACGTAGCCATGGATTTTGTCACAGACCTTCCTCCTTCTCAAGGCCATACGACTATTTTAGTAGTGGTTGATTTATTCAGCAAACAAGCACATTTTATCGCTCTAGCTAAACTTCCATCTGCTAGTACCTTAGCAGACACCTTCATGAGAGAGATCATAAGACTACATGGAGTTCCGCAAATAATCATTTCGGACAGAGGTTCACAATTCATCTTGAAATTCTGGAGAGCGATGTTTAAACTTATGGGAATCGAGTTGCATTTTTCATCATCCCATCATCCACAATCTAATGGGCAAGCTGAGAGAACTAATCAAGTACTTAAGCAATATCTTAGAATGTACGTCTCTGAGGATCAGTCCGATTGGTCTGCGCTTTTGCAACTGGCGGAATTATCCTACAACTGCTCTTATCACGAATCACTACAGATGTCCCCATTCAAGGAGGTTCATGGTTATGAACCGGCTCTCTGGCCTGAAGAAACCAGTACTACGGGGGTACCTGCAGCTGAAGCTCAATTTCAAGTTTTACGTGACCATTGGGCACTTATTTCGGAACAGTTAATGCAGATTTTGCAGAAGAAAACCACTGATAAGTTTCGATCCAAAGGGCCGGTGCTCAACCCGGGAGACTATGTGTGGTTTTCCACGAAATATCTTCACCTCCAGCAAGCCGCCAGAACCTTAGGACCTAAATATATTGGTCCATATAAAATTAAAACGAAGATTAATGAAGTTACTTATTCACTTGTTCTGCCTAAAACACTGCGCATTAATAATGCGTTTCATATTTCTTTATTAAAACCAGTAATTAGAAATCAATTCTCCTCCACGGTTCGTACTCCTGATCCTGTAGTAGTCCAAGGTGAAGAAGAATATGAAGTACAAACCATCTTAGACTCTAGAAAGAAACAGGGGAGACTGCAATATTTTATTAGATGGAAGGGATACGGTCCTGAGGAGAGTTCCTGGGTCCCGTCTTCTGATGTCCATGCTCCAGCCAAGATTCGTCCCTTTCATAGGAAATTCCCACAGCAAAACCGTTAACTGATATATTTAACGAATCATTGGTAACAGGAGTTGTCCCTGGGGATTGGAAAGTAGCGAATGTTGTGCCCATTCACAAAAAAGGCAGTAGGGAGGAGTCGGGCAACTACAGGCCAGTTAGTCTTACATCTGTAGTGGGGAAATTAATGGAAACAATGTTAAAGGAAAGGATTGTTGAACATCTGAAGTCAAATGGGTTTCAAGATCAAAAACAACATGGGTTTTCCTCAGGAAGATCATGCCAAACAAATCTTATTGATTTTTTTGATTGGGTGACTAAAGTAATTGATCAAGGTGGTGCAGTAGACATTGCGTATCTGGATTTCAGTAAGGCCTTTGACACTGTCCCACATAGAAGACTTATAAATAAACTGCAATCTCTGGGTTTAGATCCCAATGTTGTTGAATGGATTAAGGAGTGGCTGAGTGACAGACAACATAGGGTTGTACTCAATGGCGTATATTCAGAACAAGGTCTTGTTACCAGTGGGATACCTCAGGGATCTGTACTTGGACCCATTCTCTTTAATATTTTTATTAGTGATATTGCAGATGGTCTCGATGGAAAGGTATGTTTATTTGCTGATGATACAAAAATTTGCAACAGGGTTGATGTTCCTGGAGGAAGAAGCCAAATGGCAAACGATCTAGGTAAACTGGAAAAATGGTCAGAGCTGTGGCAATTGGCATTTAATGTAGATAAATGCAAAGTAATGCACCTGGGGCATAAAAACCCAAGGGCAGAGTATAGAATATTTGATACTGTCCTAACCTCAACGTGTGAGGAAAGGGATTTAGGGGTAATTATTTCTGAGGATTTAAAAGTAGCCAGACAATGCAGTAGAGCAGCAGGTAATGCTAGCAGAATGCTTGGTTGTATAGCAATAGGCATTAGCAGTAGAAAGAGGCAAGTGCTCATGCCGTTGTACAGATGACTGGTGAGACCTCACTTGGAGTATTGTGTACAGTACTGGAGACCGTATCTCTAGAAGGATATAGAAATGTTGGAGAAAGTGCAGAGAAGGGCTACTAAAATGGTTTATGGATTACAAGATAAACCTTACCAGGACAGGTTAAAGGATCTTAACCCTTTATAGCCAGGAAAAAGACGTGACGGGGGATATGATAGAAACATTTAAATACTTAAAGGGAATCAACAAGGTAAAGGAAGATAGTTTATTTAAAAGGAGAAATACTACCACAACAAGAGGACACAACCATAAACTAGAGGGGCAAAGGTTTAATGGTAACATCAGGAAATATTACTTTACGGAAAAAGTAGTGGACGAATGGAATAGCCTTCCAGCAGAAGTGGTAGATGTTAATACAGTAAAGTCATTTAAGCAAGCATGGGATAGGCATAAGGCCAAGCTAGATATAGGATAAGGGCAAGTACTAAAGGAAAGTACTCAGAGGTTGGGCAGACTGGATGGGCCTACTGGTTCTTATCTGCCGTCACTTTCTATGTTTCTATGTTTCTATGTCGCATATCTGGAGAGGGCTGAGTGGCATATCTGGGGAGGGCAGAGTGGCATATCGGGGAGGCCGTGTGGCAAGCCTGGGCTGAAATGTGCATAACTGAGGGAGCAGGTTGGGAAATAAAAACAAGAAATGCAGTTTTCTCAAATACTTTTTGATTCTGCTGTTTGTTTTTAACATCCAGTTTGTTTAGTAAATTATTTTAAATAAATGAAAAATTTACATTTATTTTTTTATCCGATTAATCCGAAAAAAATAATCGGCCAACTAATTGATTATGAAAATAATTGTTAGTTGGAGCCCTAATATACACACACACACAGTATTTACACCCAATTACCAATGGCAAAACATTCAAACATACTTTCTCATAAGCCAAGTAATGTTACTGCTACCTTTTTATATACTGTATACACTACCATTCAAAAGTGTGGGGATACATTTCTAGATGTGCTAACATAATTACAAAAGGGTTTATTAATCAAAATTTTTTTAACCTAAACTTGGATTAGCTAATACGTACATTAAGAAATTCAATTAAAAATCTAACGTTTCCAGCTACAATAGTCATTTACAACATTAACTAGTGTATTTCTGATCCATGTGGTGTAATGTTAATGGACACAAATTTGCATTTCTTTCAAAAACAAGGACATTTCATAATGACCCTAAACTTTTGAATAGTGTATATAAATATATATATAAAATTGACAATAAATTATGTAAAATTAATGTGGGATGGAGCACAGTTGGCATGGAGGGCATATCCAAATAATAACCTAGAATAACTGTTAACTTTACCATTAAATCCCAGCATATTACCAGTTATTATATTACAGAAAATATTACAATAATATTGGATCTATACTAAAGAATTTTAATAAAAAATAAGTAATGCCATTAAATAACAGTTATGCAGCAAGCTTGCAGTCATGAGACATTACGTGATAGCATTGTGGACAGGGGCAGATCCAGAGCCTAACCTGGGGAAGACACATCCAAAACTCACACTAACACCCCCTCCAATAACACACTAACATACCCTGCCACACATGTACACATACACAATCATATACACAGCAAAACACGTGTCCACAATAACACGCTGAGACACATTATCATACTCGGACACAAATTGAAACACCCATGCCACACACCTAGCCTATTCTCAGCCTTCAACTTTGTTTTAGTGGCCTTCATTTTAGTGGTGCTCAGGGCTGTTCCTAGACCAAGTGGCACCCCAGGCAAAAATATTCTCTTGCATGAGCCATTATTTTACATAGATGGCAACACTAATACATACTGACACACTGTTTGTGGACAATATACTTACCCGGATAGCCGCAGGCAGCTGCTTGGTCTGCAGCCATCCCAGCAAGTGCTTTTCTCATGCGCGAAAAGTAGACCGCGTCCCGGAAATTGGACAGGTAATTAGGGGGACTCCTGAAACTACCTAAACTACTGCCCCCTATCTCAAGATGCTCAGTTGTTGTTTAGAGTCTCAGAAATCAACTTGGCTTTCTTGTCTCCCATGTTCCTGAAGTTTGCCTGTTAAACCTTTCCTGCCCACAACTGATCTTTCCTGATGCTGGATCCTTTGCTGCCCATCCTTGTACCTCCAGATTGCCTCCTTGGTGGTTGACTCAGACTTGCCTGCTTCTTGTCATTTGGCACCTCCTGCTTTGGAGTTCTGAGAGTCTGCTGTTACTGGGGTCCTCCTGCTGCAGGTGAGGTTCCCGTTTTCATTGGCTCACGAAATTTGGTGGTCAACAGGCATCCATCCTGCCCTTGGGTTTTTTATCTGCTGCTTCCACCAGCTCTTGACCCTCCCATGATTCTGCCTGCATCTGTGTACCTCTGTACAAGAATTCTGGTGGTCTGCGAGTTAACCTACTCCCTGCTCAGCTCACTACTAGTTGGAAGTGCCCTAACCTTCTAGCTAGTGGGCAGTGCAAGGTCTTCGTGCACAAGATTCCTCCTCTCCAGGACAAGGTAGGCCTGACATTATGACTGAGCCACTCATGGAATCAGCAGCAACTGTGCAAGACCTCCAAGCCGGCTAACTACCTCTGAATCAGGAACTCCAGAAACAGCTTCTACATCTGCACCACCTTTAGAAAACCTATCAGCATGTACCCCTGAATCCCAGGTTTCGTTACCTGAGAAGTCTTCAGGCCAGCGTGGCCAATATAGAACTTTTATATCGGCCTGTCGGGTGCTATTTTCTTCCTTACAAGAAACATGTTTCATCACGAATCAAGACAGTAACCTCCACCTTACCTCAGACTAGAGGACTGCATTGGGAGGCGGGTCACGGGGGTCCCGCGGGACCCGCCAAAAAACTTGCGGGCGCGGGCGGTCTTGCTGGGGCTGTGGGCGGGAGCGGGCGGTCAGGCAGGCACTGTACCTGCGGGTCCCAGTAATCCCGCGCAGTCCCGCAAGGCTGTCTTCTCGCTGCTCCATAAAAGTGTCTCCTATCTTGCTCCGCCCAGGAACAAGGCGGAGTCACGTGATGTGACGTCACTTCCTGTGACTCCCCTTGTTCCTGGGCGGAGCAAGAGAAGAGACGCTGTGAGGGAACAACTTGCGGGACTGCGCGGGAAATCAGGTAAGGAGGCGGGCGTGATTGGCCCCAAATTTGGCGGGAGCGGGCGGGACTGGCCACAAATGTGGCGGGAGCGGAACACTCACATTGTGGGAGCGGGCGGGATTAAAAACAGCTGGAGCGGGCGGGAGCGGGATTAAAAAAGCAGTCCCGCGCAGGGCTCTACCTCAGACCCCTGAAACCAAGGACTCGATTTTAAAAGACGGTTTATTGTTTAGGAGAGATCACATCATTGTGCCTCCTGCAGCTTGGTTTGAAGTACTTCATTGATGTCATGATCCCCAGATTAGGGGTCAGGGAGGCATAAGAAAGACCAAGAAACTAATAACCAGATCCTTTTGGTGGCCTTCCCATGTTGAGGATCTACACTAATATGTATTAGCCTGCCCAGGCTGTGCTAGATCTAAAGACTCCTACCTACTCCCTTCTGGCCTATTATAGCCATTAACTGCTCCAACTCTGGAACCCTGGGAGGACATTGCCCTTGACTTTATTGCTGACTTTCCAAATTCTGAAGATTGCAACACTATTCTGGTTGTAATCTATTGTAACAGATTGTTTCTAAAGGTGCTCAGTTGTTGTTTGGAGTCTCAGAAAGCAAATTGTCATTCTTATCCCTGAAGTTTGCCTGTTTACTCTTTCCTGCATGCTCCTGACCTTTCCTGATCCCGGACCTTTTGCTGCCCGTCCTTGGACCCCCGGATTGACTTGTGGTTACCCATTTGGCTTTTCACTGTTTAGCCCCTGGTCTGCCGCTCTGGTGTGCCAGCTGCTTGTCATTAAACCTGGCGCCTCCTGCTTTGGGACACTGACACATACCTTCGCTCCCCCACACACTTATTCTAGTATACCGCCACACACACATTTCACCCTGTACACGGACACCCTCAGTCCCACACACTAATTTTATCAAAGAATAGGCACAACCATGATTCATGGCTCAGGTAAGCACACTATCAATTTTCTTTTAATTTAAAACAATACTAAATAGTGCCCCTTGGTTAAACGTATGTTAGAGTTAATCATTCTATTTCTTTTAGGCCCAAAATAGCAATAGTCATACTTGGGAACTGCTGGGCTCCAGCTACCTTCTCTTGCAGGACACGGCCAGGACTGCACACTGATGTCCCGCTAACGGCAGTGGGAAACACCCCCATTTAAAGGAAAAATGGGCGGGGAGCGGGCTGTGCCGAGACCCCGCTCCCATGACCTGGAGGATTCGGGTTTTGAACCGGAGGAGCAGCGCTCACCCGGACATCTCCGGGTCAAACCCGGAGAGTTCTCAGGCATGGCAATAGTAATGGATGGACTGTCACAATTCATACACACAGTTGTGCTCAAAAGTTTGCATATCCTGCAGAAATTGCGAAATGTTGGATTGAGTTTGAAAATCTCACTGATCATGTAAAAAAGTATTTTATTTAAGGCTAGTGATCATATGAAGCCATTTGTTTGGCTCCTTGTTAATCAAATAGTTGTCTGGCTCCTTCTTAAATCATAATCAATGATAACAGATATCACCCAAATGGCCCTGATCAAAAGTTTACATACCATTGAATATTTGGCTTTGTTACAGACACGCAAGGTGACACACACAGGTTAAAATGGCAATTAGGGGTACATTTCCAAAACCTATGGCTTCTTAAATTGCAGTTAGTGTTTGTGCATAAATAGTCAATTAATTTGTTAGCTCTCTCGTGGATGCACTGAGCAGGCTAGATACTGAGCCACAGGGAGCAGAAAAGAACTATCAAAAGACCTGCATAGCAAGGTAATGGAACATTATAAGGATGTAAAGGGATATGAATAGATATCCAAAGCCTTGAAAAGGCCGGTCATTACTGTCCAATTGCTTATTAAGAAGTGGAAAATTCAGGGATCTCTTGATACCAAGCCAAGGGCAGGTAGACCAAGAAAGATTTCAGCTACAACTAGCAGAAGAATTGTTTGGGATATAAAGAAAAACCCACAGATAGCCTCCGGAGAAATACAGGCTGCTCTGGAAAAGACAGTGTGGTTGTTTCAAGGAGCACAATATGATGATATTTGAACAAAAATGAGCTGCATGGTCGAATTGCCATAAAGAAGCCTTTACTGCTCCATTGCCATAAAAAAAGCCCGGTTACAATATGCTCTACAACATCTTGACACCAGGGCCGGAACTGGGACTGAAAAGCAGCCCTGGAAACATTTGCAGATATGCATTTTAACCCCCTATATACCCCTCTGCCTCCAGAAATGCCTTATACCCCCTATATGCCACTCTGCCATATAGGGGGTTAAACGGCATATCATGGGACAGAGTGGCATATAGGGGCTATAAGGCATTTCTGGAGGCAGAGTGGCATATAGGAGGGTATAAGGCATTTCAGAGAGGCAGAGTGGCATATAGGGGGGCATTAGGCTTTTACATAAAAAATATTATACAGTTTGTTCAAAAAATAAACTGACCTTCTACTTCTTCCACTTTGGGGCTTTTTCATCTTGACCTCCGTCCTCTGGTAGCTGCAGACTGCCGTTTTCTATGCTAACAGGATGTCACTGACACGACATCCGGTGCTCCAGCAGTCTGAGTGCGAGGGGGCGGAGCTTTCACCCCTCACGCTGCTCCCATCACTATGCGGCCATCAGATTGCTGGAAATGTAATCTAAATGGCCGATGCATGCTGATGCTGCCGGCCGGAGCTACTTTCATTTTTTTATTTTTTATTTAATATGCCGGATCGGTTTACCAAATTAAGTGGAAAAAAAAGTATTGGAAGCCTCCTCCGGCGCCAGGGGCGGGCTGGGCAGGGGGACAATTAATTACCCCCGGGCCGCCCGAAATCTAATCTAAACGGCCGCTGCGTGCTAATGTGGCTGGTCGGCGCTACTTTAATCGGCCATTTAGATTAGATTTCCAGCAATCCTATGGCCTCATAGTGATGGGAGCAGCGTGAGGGGTGAAAGCTCCGTGCGAGGGGGCGGAGCTTTCACCCCTCACGCTGCTCCCATCACTAGGCGGCCATCGCACACGGCCGCTGGATGCTGATGCCGCTGGCCGGCGCTACTTAATACTTTTTTTTAAAAAAAAAATTTAATATGGCAAGCCGGTCCAGCCGCATCAGCACGCAGCGGCCGTTTAGATTAGATTTCGGGCGGTCTGGGGGGCAATTGTCCCCCTGCCCAGCCCGCCCCTGGCGCTGGAGGCTTCCAATCCCGCTCAGCGGCTGTTCTCAATGTTAGTTTGCGGGCCGCCTGGTTGACACGCCTCACAGCTTCTGGCACACTATAATTTGGAGTGACAAGCCCAAAATAGAGCTTTTTGGTCACAGCCATAAACGCTATGTTTGGAGAGGGGTAAACAAGGCCTATAGTGAAAAGAATACCATCCCCCACTATGAAGTATGGTGGTGGCTCACTTTACACACAGCTGCCCTTATACACCCATATATACTGCCCATACCCACGCATATACAATGTCCATGCTTTGTTCTGTGCTTCGGATTACTTGATTCCAGTTCTGGTCTTTGCTTCAGCTCTGTTTCCTTTATAAGGTGTGCCCCACCCGTTTGTTATGTTTGTCTCAGTCAGCAGTCTAAAGGTATGTCCTTCTTGGTTTTGTGTTTAGATTCAATGTTTAGTTTCAGCTTATTACTAATTCAGTAGGCAGGGTTTAGTGTTAGGACCCACTGAATATTGGAGTACTTTGGCATAGTGGTGGGCTAAGCATACTATAGCCATATGATGTGACGGAATCTCCAATTGTTATCACATAGTCCTAGGCTAGTCCTTTATTTATGTTTGTCTGTCTCTTATGTACCTTTGCCCTGAATCACCTGAGGATTTTGGTTCCTCTCTCCTCTCCCCATGTCCCAGTTAAGCTGTCCTATCCTTGCTTAAAGAAGAAGCGTCCGAGAATCCTCACTCCTCACTCCATCCCTTGTGGTCCTTGTTCCCTGTCCTTTGTTGTGTCCTGTATTATGTATATCTTGTCTGGCTATGTTTCCTGCTCGGTCTCCCTGTTCCTCGCCCTGTCCCCCTTGCTTGCTATGTTCTGTTGTTACTCTGCTTAGCTTTCATACTCGCAGACTGCAGCATCCTGCACATGATTCTAGTGCTATGTCTCATGCCTGCTCCAGGGTGCCTGCAGGATATCTGAAAGTTCTGCTTTGTTCTGGACAACATCCGCTGCTATGTCAGGGCCCTGGTATGTGGCCGCACTACCCTACCCTACACATACACATACACATTCACACTTGCCATTAAGCACAAACATACTGGGTCACATTTGCACTTAATTGTCCTTAACATACATGCACTTTGAAAATACAAACATACTCTCTGTAACCTTTTTTTACCCCTCCCCCTTTCTTTATCTATTCCTACATTTCTAATTTTCCACTTCCTTGTTTCTCATTATATCATCCCTTTCTCAGTGTCTCTGTCTTGTTATCTGTTTATTTATCATTATACTTTAGCTCTTCCCTTGCTCACTAGCATCTACAAACCCTTTCTCCCCCGATCTCTTACCTTTCTCTCTAGTCTCTCCTTCACTGTGTGCCGGCAATCCATGCTGAGCACCAGCAAATTACCGTATTTGCTCGATTATAAAACGACCCTGATTATAAGACGACACCCCAAAATCTGAATATTAATTCAAAAGAAAAAAGAAAAAGCCTGATTATAAGACGACCCTATAGGAAAAAAGTTTAATTCATGTAAACCTTTTTTTGTTTGTTTCTATTTCCTTTTATTTGCCAGCCTGCCCCCAGAAATACCTTATACCCCCTATGTGCCACTCTGCCTCCCTGATATGCCTTTTACCCTCCTATATGCCACTCGGCCCCATGTTATGCATTTTAACCCCCTAAATGTCACTTTGCCTCCAGAAATGACTTATACCCCTATATGCCATTAAAATGCATATCATGGGACAGAGTGGCATATAGGGGGTTAAAAGGCATAACATGGGGCAGAGTGGCACTTACACACCTAGGCACTAATATACCCACTTACATACCCACTCTGACACTTACCTACCCACTCTGACACATAGATACCCAGACCCTAATATACACTCAAGCAACTAAGGCACTTCACTCACTGTGATGCCTCAGCTAGGCCCCGCCTCCTCCAGAAAATTACCGGATCCGCAATGACTTTGGGACGGCACAGTGCCGCCGGGGTCTCGGTCTTTTTTCTGATCTCTCCGACCGGCTCTGCTTCCTCGGCAGTGGACGGGCTATCCCGGCAGTGAGAAGGTACGCGCGTATGCAACCTCTGCTGCTGTCCGCACTTTCGCCGGCGATCGGTGATAGACACCGGTGGAAGTGCCGGCAGCAGCTGAGGTTATCAGACAGGAGGATCCAGGTCCCCTGCAGCGCTGCTGGGGACCTGGATCTTAGTCTCATAGTCAGACCATTTGCTCTGAAAAAAACCTTGTCTTAAAATCGAGCAAATACGGTACGTCATATCCCGCACTCAGCATGGATTGCCGGCACAAGGGAGCATTTTTAAATGTATTCATTCATCAGATCTTTGTCAGTTGTTGGTCCTGCCAATGTCATGGGACACGCAATATTTTTAATGTGTGAGCGGGATGTGCCCATAGTCTCTGGGCAAAACCTGGAGACTTCCCAGGTATGCATCTGATCAATAAAATGGTGGATGTGTTTGGGAGTACGTCTATTACTTAAATCCAGAGCTGTAGCTAGCTCCTTTTGCGCCTGAGACTGGAACAGAAAATTGCACCCCCCCCCTTACAAAGGTTATTTTGAGGAAAGTAGATTAAAAAATAAGGACATTAATAATACTAGAATAGATTTATAAAGATGTCATTTAGCATGAGCAATTTATGTGACAAATTACAATCCTCACAATTTGCCTACCGTATGGTATTGAAAAAATTCAAATTTACACAAAAATAAAGTGCTCTCAGTATTAATCTGTATTTAAGATCTTTAAGTTGATGTAACCATGTTTGAATACTTAGACAGAAAAAAGAAAAACAAGGGACTTCTATGACATAGCATTCTAAATACACAGACATTAATATGTAGCTGATCCTCCCATTTGCAGCTGGTGGTTTTTTCAACCATGTCTTTATGGCCCTTGCTTTGTGAGCTGGGGCACAGTCATGTTAGAGTAGAAAATGGCCTTCCCCAAACTGTTCCCACAAAGTTGGAAGCAGAGCATTGTCCAAAACGTCTTGGCAAATGCTCTACCGATTAAATGGGTGAAAATTACCACAGAAACTCTCCAAAATCTTGTGGAAAGCCTCCCCAGAAGAACGGAAGCCGTTATAGCTGCAAAGGGGGCCAACTTCATATTAATGTCTATGTATTTAGATGTCACCAAAGTCCTTGCTGGTGTAATGGTCAGATGTCCCAATACTTTTGTCCTTATAGTATTTGAATGAATATAACAATAATACAGTATTATTATTGTTTTAAAAATGATAATGTTCTTAGCTGAGTCTAGCAGCTGTGAAACTGTCCTCCATCTAAGACTCCTGACATGTCAAACATGTGGTCACACGAACCCATGCACACAGGAACATATCCACACACTTAAACACTTAAATAGCATACATGCACAGACAAGCACATAATAACATACACAAAAAATTATACCCAAAAACATTCCCACACTAATATACCTAGAAAGATGCCCACAATCACATACTTGGAAACACACTAACATACTCATAAAAACATATGTGCACAATAACATACCCACAAACATCGAATCATACCAAGAAACACATTCAAACACACATCATTGACTTACCCGCCTACCCCTAGACTTAACGCATGGCGCTTTGTATTAGTGATGCCCAGGGCCAGCCCTAGACCAAGTGGCACTCTGGCAATATTCTCTTGTGCCCAAATGCTGCATACAGTCACACACACTCCTTTTAACCAGGAATATGCCTGGAGATATTTCATGGAGGGCAGGTTCACAGCTGCTAGACTCAGCTAAGGACATTATAATTTTTAAAACGATAATAATACTGCCCCTGGGTTGAACGTGTGTTACAGGGAATCATTCGCTTCCCTTTAAGTACGACAGGCCTGCCCTTACACACATATACACACTTCCTATACACACACATACACTGCTCTTACTCATGTTTGCCCACAAATACACACACTGCACTTGCCTGCACATATACACATATGCACTACCCTTATACATGTCTGTCCACACATACATAAACTGCCCAAACACACACGCATGCCTCCCCATAAACATAAATATACACACCTTATACACAGACATATACACATAAACATTGCCCATATACACACATATACACAATGCACACACCTACCCTATACATACACATATGCCTGCCCTTACACACACACATAAACATTGCCCATATACATGCCTCACACACACACATAAACATTGCCTATATACATGCCTCACCATATGTATACGCACACATACTGGTTTACATGTAGGCTTGAAGCACCCCTTTCCTCCTCATAATCTACCCCCCCTTCTTTCTCACCATCAGATAGCCCCTTCTTTTTTCCACATGAAATAGCCCCTTACACATCAGACACCCTCTCCTTTCTCCAGATTAGATACCCCCCCTTCTTTTTTGCATATCAAATAGCCCTTTCCACATCAGATACCCTCTTCTTTCTCCCCATCAGATAGCCCCTTCTTTTTTCCACATCAAATAGCCCCTTCTAAATCAGACGCCCCCTTCTTTCGCTTCATCAGATACCTATACCACACTTTCGCCCCATCTTTTACCTTTCTATTCTTCCTTTCTGCTTTCTCCTCCTTCCTTCCTCTTGTCTTGACATGTGAGTCTCTTGGTGTAGGACTTGACCACAAGGTCTGGTTTGTGCTCTCATATCCCATTGCCCAGCATCTATTGCTGGCGCCCGGCGCACAGTCAAAGGGGGCACACTCAGGCGTGATCTCCCCAACCAGTCCTGGACGCTACAGCTGCTGATCGGGCAGCTGTAAGCCCCCTCGGAGCTGCGCCCGAGGCGAGTGCCTCACTCGCCTCACCCTTCCTGCGGCCCTGCTTAAATCATCTGAATGATCTTAACATGGGTTATACTTGAATCTACTGTGGAATTTTATGGCATATGATTTACAGTTATCTCATTTTTTAAATCATATTACTCAATATTTTAGTTTTCCATTATTTTGGTCTGCCAGAACAAAGGAAATTTGAGCTAGAGCTTCTTAATACCCTCTGTGGCTGAGAGTGGTGTAGTCATTTAGATTTATAGCCTTATGTATGTCACATTCAGTGCCCAGTTCAACATTCAGGGTTGGGCGGACTGAATAGTGCTATGAACACCAGATAAAAAAAATTGCAACAGAGCTACATCCATATATGAATAGTGTTCACACTTTCTGAAGAAACCAAGTTAATCACAGTAGAACCGCCCTTAATATTGATCAAGACAAAGTTGCATACTTTGATTTCCTGCAGTCTTGTACTACTCATCTACAGTAAATAATTGTGCAAACCTTTTACTTCCTTCAAGGATTTACAAGAAACACAGGGGTTAACACAATCTACAATGATTTTTCCTAAGAACGATGGCCTCTTAAGTAGAAAAGCTACTTACCTGGGATAAGGCCCTGTTTAGCACAGCAAAAAATCTGGAGCACTGAGTGTTTCCGTGGTAGTGATTTCACTAATCTCTAACAAGAACACTTGTTCTTTCATAGTAAAATAAAACAAAACAAGATAGTAACAAATATGTATTTTATTTTAGATTTATTATGCTACGGAATATCTTTAATTTTTACCTATTCTATTTTTTAAGGTCAACAGTCACTTTATGGTCATCTTAATACCAACATCAATTCAAGACCTTCAAATAGAAGGCACCAAGCAACCTGTCCACCTTTGGGACCCCACGTTTTTGTTAAACCATGCCTTGGAACAAATACTTCTCACTGTTTTCATTCTCGTCATGGTTTCCACACAATACATTCAGAGAACAGTCCAGTAAAGCCAAGAATTGTGACTGTTGTTAAACCAGGAAACCACCCAATGAGAAAAATAACTTTACTTCTTAACAGGAGATCAGTTCAGACTTTTGAACAGCTTGTTGCAGATATATCAGAGGCACTTGGATTTCCAAGGTGGAAAAATGACAGAGTAAGGAAACTATATAACCTCAAAGGCAAGGAAATAAGAAGTGTGTCTGATTTCTTCCGTGGGGATGATGCTTTCATAGCATTAGGGAGGGAGCAACTCACACTAAAAAACATTGAAATTGCTGTAAATGAACTGTTCCCTGATACATCCCTTAAGCAGAGCAAGGAGCATCATGAAAAACTCTGCAAAGTGGATTATAAAGGTGGTGATAGTGGTCATGAGGAAAGATCCATAACCAATAATAGAGGTGAAATTGTGTCTCCCAGTGTGATAACCAAGAATACTGGAAATATTCGTACTAATAGCAGAGCAAAAAACACAAGAATACTAAAACATGGAGCTGAAAAATGTAAAGTTGATCAGGAAAAGACATCTGAGTTTTTAAAAAATGTTGAATCTTGCCATAGCAAGCAAGAACATTCTAATATTAAAATATCAACCGCAAGCTTGAATGATATCGGGTGTGAAAAATGTGTCGCCTGTGAACATATTAAAGATTATGGATATAAGCAGAAATGTAATAGTAAATTAAAAAATGATAAATCTCTGGAAGATACAGCCACAACAGAGTTACAAAGGTGTAATTTGGAAGAAACCGAATGCTGTAGAAATTTTCCGCTGAATAATAGTTTGACTTCTATAGTAACATGTGAAGCATGTACTAGTAAGTTGGAAGAAGATGATTTAGTAAGGTATGGAAAACTGAACTGGCACAAGAACAAAATGCAAAAAAAAAGCAAAAACACACACAGAAAAGAACATTTCAAGGGTCAATGTCAGCTGACAAGATACACCATGATCAAACCCACTGATCAATTTATAGAGGATTTTCTTGAAAATACAAATAAAAAAATGTGTTTAGAAGAAGAAAAGATTACTGTCGGGAATTGTAATAATCAAGATGCCATAAATACTATCGAGACACAAACACCAAAGACCCCATTACAATTATCAAAAAACAATGAGGAAACAGATGGCTTCCAAATAAATAAAACATGTTACACCAAAGAGACAGTCAATATAGAACACTATTATGAGATTGGAAGAGTAATTGGAGATGGAAACTTTGCAGTTGTGAAGGAATGTAGACCACGTAAAGTAAATATGGAATATGCCATGAAAATTATTGATAAATCCAAGCTAAAAGGAAAAGAATATATAATCGACAATGAAGTAAGGATAATCAAGTGCCTTTCACACCCCAATATAGTCAGACTTCTAGATAATTATGAGACAGAGACTGAGATTTACTTAATCATGGAATATATCAAAGGAGGTGACTTGTTTGATGCAATTACTGAGAGTGTTAAGTTCACCGAACATGATGCTGCCTTCATGTTGGCTGACTTATGTGAGGCGCTATTATATATTCACAACAAGAACATTGTACACAGGGATGTTAAACCTGAAAACCTTTTGGTGAGTGGTATTCAGACTGCTACACTTTTTTAACAGGTGTAATATTAATTTCACAGATTTGTACAAATTACATTGCCATATTGATGAACAGATCATACCCTGGCTGACTTTACTGGCATCATATTAACCATTAGACGTGTGCATTCTGATTCATACAACCTTATGTTTGTATGAACAGAGACCCCTTATGAATCAAATGAAAACGAACGAGAAACCTCAAAATAATTATTATTAATAATAAATTGGTTAATTAATTTGCCTGTTTTGTCATGGAGCATCTCATGTTTTAGCTCTCTTATGCCATTACAAAGAAAAAATCTCCATCAACATATCAGTCTGATCCTGCCCCAAGGGCAGTCCAGAACCGACATGTGAGCCAAATTTCCCCTGCATGACAGAACGAACAACAACAGACATATGTTTCGGGCTTCATTGACCTCGTCAGTGGGGTACCATTGGTATCCCTCTAGGCACAAGAGAGCAAGGTGGTACACTTCTGTACTTACCTTTACATTTGGGATGGGTCCCAAGGTATCACCGAAGGGTGAAATATTATACAAAACAAATTTGAGACGCTCAACCAAGAACGGACAGTCGCTTCCTAGCCTGTCAAATGGTGCATTCCCACTGGGGCGCATCTCAAGTTTTAGCTCTCTTGTGCCACTTTAAAGGAAAAATCTCTAGCATATGACTCTGATCCTGCCTGATTTGTCTGTTTTGACTGACTTCCACCTTCTGCTCCTTATCTTATCCACTTTAACTATAACTATAACAGTTAATTACCATTTGTCACAGTTTATTGGAGTCAGAAAATGTAATCATCAGTAATTAACTATTGGGCCAGTTCCAGAAAAGTTGGGCTAGATCCTAATTGCTTAAGATAAGGAGTGTAGAGTATAAAGTGAGTCAAAACAAATAGTTAAAAGAATGTTGGTAGAGTATAGGATACAGTTACTACATATTGTTTAGTATGTACAGTATCTCACAAAAGTGAGTACACCCCTCACATTTTTGTAAATATTTTGTGCATTGCATAGTGTGATTTTGTATAGTATAGTAGTATACTTGTGTATAGCATTTTGGGACTGTGTATTTTGTAGCATGCATAGTGTCACTGTGCATTGTTTAGGAATTAATGTGTATAGGGTGTGGTGACTACCCAACAGATTTGCATGGCTTGATCAGATTGTCATGTTGACCAAGAATCAAAACCTTCAGACGATTTGCTTTCAATAATACAAATCTACATAGATACAAATGTAAAACAGTAAAAAAGAGTATTTCTCTAACCAAGCGCTTATAAAATATTAAATCTATAGATTATAAAGTAACCTTAAAATACTTCAATTCGAGCGTGCATAGGTCGGTCAGCAGTTTTCAATCGATGTCTCTCAAATGCAGATATTGTATGAGATATAAAAGGCAAAGAGAGACATCATTGTGCAAAAAAACATCACTGTATAAAATGAAAATGTTAAAACCTATACATAGTCTGCTCACGGTATTCAGAGCCAAATTAAAAATTTAGGCTCATAAAAGACACATAAGGACACTCTTAAGGCGGTGTCCTAGCCCCTTTCTAGGGGCTAGGAGAATAATCACTGAAGATGTTCTTATTAATTTAAAATTTTTTAAACAATGTATTAATACTTCAGGTAATTAAATTGTAATTACCGTATTTGCTCGATTATAAGACGACCCTGATTATAAGACGACCCCCCAAAATCAAAATATTAATTTAGGAAAAAAACAAAAAGCCTGAATATAAGACTACCCTATAGGAAAAAAGTTTTACCAGTAAATATTAATTCATGTAAACTAATTTTCATATTTAATAAAAGCTATGATTGAGAAAAATATATTTTTATTTCCTTTTATTTGCCAACCTGCCCCCCCAGTTATGCACATCTGCCCCCAGGCTTGCCACTCTGCCCCCAGAAATGCCTTATACCCCCCTATTTGCCACTCTGCCCCATGATGTGCCTTTTAACCCCCTATATGCCCCTCTGCCCCATGATATGTCTTATACACTCTGGCATATAGGGGGTTAAAATGCATATCATGGGGCTGAGTGGCATATAGGGGGTTAAAATGCATTTCTGGAGATATATATATATATATATATATATATATATATATATATATATATACTGCTAACAGCAATCACACTCCTATCAAGCCAAGGCAGCCAGTACATGCTGGAACCTGGGGATGTTAGAAGTGTGATTACAGCCTCCCTATGCCATGCTACCACCCCCACCCCCCTTACACATCCATGCTATCATACACACACACTCATTCACAAACATTTAAATACTCATTCATTCCATTAATCACACATACACACACATTAATCACAAAAACCCTCCCCCACCCCCTTACCTGAACTGCAGATCTCCCACTCGCAGACTTCTGCAGAGGCCCGGCTGTGCGAGCAACTTCTCTGGCCCCGCCCCCAGAGGAAGGAGGGGGGAGGTAGAGTTATGTGAGGACTGTGCTAGCTTCCTGTTTCCTGCTGCTAATAGCAGAGACGCTGCTCGCGATCAAAGCCCGGTAAGCAGCACGGCCGAAGCAGAATGAGGTCTGATTAGAAGACGACCTCGATTATAAGACGAGGGGTATTTTTCAGAGCATTTGCTCTGGAAAGAACCTCGTCTTATAATCGAGCAAATACGGTAAATTGTGATTGCTTCCCAGTGAACGTATTGAGAAGTTTTATCACAATTTATCTTATTTATTTTAAGTGTTACATAACTATATAAATAAGATAAATTGTGATAAAAGTGCTCAATATGTTCACTGGGAAGCGTTTCGTCAGTCCATGACTTCCTCAGCCAGATTGCACTTTATCACAATTTATTAGGGCTGCAACTAACGATTATTTTCATAATCGATTATTTAGCCGATTATTTTTTCAATTAATCGATTAATCGGATAAAAAAAAATTATGTACATTTTTCATTTATTTAAAATAATTTAATAAAGAAACAGGATGTTAAAAACAAACAACAGAATAACAAAAATGATAAAAATGCATTTCTTGTTTTTATTTTCCAACCTGCCCCTCCCCCGTTATGAACATTTGAGCCCAGGCTTGCCACACTGCCTCCCAGATATGCCACACTGCCTCCCATATATGCCACATATACCCAGATATGCCACGCTGCCTCCTAGATATACCACGCTGTCTCCCAGATATGCCACGCTGCCTCCCAGATATGCCACACTACCTCTCAGACATGCCACGCTGCCTTCCCCACATATGCCTTATATACCTTATATGCCACATACTCCCAGATATGCCTCTGTGCCCCCTGATATGCCTTATACCCCAGATATGCCTTATACCACCAGATATCCCATAGTGCCCTCATAGAGTCACAGCACACTGACACCATACTTTTATAAATAAATACAGGGTTAATCTTCACTGCCCCCAGGATTTAGATTTTAAATCATTAACCATACCTGCCCCTAAATTAACCCTAAACACCCCATCAACCATAACTGCCTCTAAATTAACCCTAAACACCCCATTAACCATAACTGCCCCTAAATTACCCCCCACCTCCCCTAACTTTTAGCAACCTAAATATTAATTTTATACTCACAGTTAACTGAGTTGGTGAGCCATATGGACGCTATAGGAAATGGGCGGGATCAATCTTGAGTGTGACTGCAGGGAGGGGCTGGAAGAAAGGGGCCGGCCAATCGGCAATGACTGCAGGGAGGGCCTGGTAAGTAGTAACTGCTGTGAGTCAAACTGAATAAAACGGATTATAAAACAAGGGGTATTTTTCAGAGCATTTGCATAAAAATCGATTCAACTAATCAATAATGAAATTCGTTGGCAACGATTTTCATCATCGATTATTATAGATTTTATTGATTAGTTGTTGCAGCCCTACAATTTATCTTATTTTATTATTTTTTTTAAAAAATTAATTACTTGAAGTATTAATAAATTATTTAAAAACTTTTAAATTAATAAGAACATCTTGAGTGATTATTCTCAGAGGCTAGGACACTGCCTTAAGAGTGTCCATATGTGTCTTTTATGAGCCTAAATTTTTAATTTGGCTCTGAATACGGTGAGCAGACTGTGTATAGGTTTTAACATTTTCATTTTATACAGTGATGTTTTTTTGCAGTATGATGTCTCTCTTTGCCTTTTATATTTCATACAATGTCTGCATTTGAGAGACATTGATTGAAAACCACTGACCAACCTATGCACGCTCGAATTTAAGTATTTTAAGGTTACTTTATAATCTATAGATTTAATATTTTATAAGCGCTTGGTTAGAGAAATACTCTTTTTTACTGTTTTACATTTGTACTATTGCATTTTTAGTTGGGGGAGTTTTTATATGCACTTTTAAGAGGTTCTCACCATAGCAGCTAATTAACTATTATTGGTTATCTCATATCTGTTATTTTAAGTGCAGCCTTTTTTACCTCTTTTTCATCTGTACATACATACAAATATTTGCAACACTTTGTAACATTGTACCATTTTTTCCACTAGATGGCTATATTTCTCCATTCTAAACCAACAACAAGAATTTCTAGTTTGTTACTTTGAGAATAACTTAATTTAATTTAAATAAATTAATTTTGGGAAGATAGGGTACAATACATGAGTCATACGCATAGACAGTAACACCTCTGAAGACTAAGTAAAAAATGATCACATCCATGGTCAGTGTATGGCGGACACAGACTCAGACAGCCTCTCAAACACACATAGACTCAGGCAGTCTCTCTCACACACACAGACTCAGGCAGTCACACACACACAGACTCAGGCAGTCTCTCTCACGCACAGAGACTCAGGCAGTCTCTCTCACATGCACACAGACTCTCACACACACATACAGACTCAGGCAGTCTCTCACACACACACACAGACTCAGGCAGTCTCTCACACACACATACAGACTCAGGCAGTCACACACACACACACACACACACAGACTCAGGCAGTCTCTGTCTCTCTCTCTCACACACACACACAGAGACTTAGGCAGTCTCTCACACACATACACAGAGACTCAGGCAGTCACACACACACAGACTCAGGCAGTCTCACGCACACACACAGACTCAGGCAGTCTCTGTCTCTCTCACACACACACAAACACATAGACTCAGGCAGCCTCTCACACACATACACAGAGACTTAGGCAGTCTCTCACACACATACACAGATACTCAGGAAGTCACACACACACAGACTCAGGCAGTCACACACACACACACACAGACTCAGGCAGTCACACACAGACTCAGGCAGTCTCTCTCACACACACATAGACTCAGGCAGTCTCTCACACACATACAGACTCAGCCAGTCTCACACACGCAGTCTCTCTCACACACACACATAGACTCGGCAGTCTCTCTCTCACACACACACAGACTCAGACAGTCACACACACACACACAGACACAGGCAGTCACACACACACAGACTCAGGCAGTCTTACACACATACACAGAGACTCAGGCAGTCACATACACAGACTCAGGCAGTTTCACACACACACACACATAGACTCAAGCAGTCTCTCACACACACAAAGACTCAGGCAATCACCCACACAGACTCAGGCAGTCTCACACACACACATAGGCTCAGGCAGTCTGTCACACACATACATAGACTCAGGCAGTCTCTCTCTCACACACACACACAGACTCAAGCAGTCTCTCACACACAGACTCAGGGAGTCCTACACACACAGACTCAGGCAGTCTCTCACACACACAGATTCAAGCAGTCTCTCACACACAGACTCAGGGAGTCCCACACACACAGACTCAGGCAGTCTCTCACACACACATAGACTCAGGCAGTCTCTCACACATACATAGACTCAGGCAGTCTCTCTCTCACACACACAGACTCAGGCAGTTTTACACACACATAGACTCAGGAAGTCTCTCTCACACACACACAGACTCAGGCAGTCTCTCTCTCACACACACAGATTCAGGCAGTCTCTCTCACACACATAAAGACTCAGGCAGTCTCACACACAGACTCGGGCAGTCTCACACACACACAGATACTCAGGGAATCTCTTTCAGACACACAGACTCAGACAGTCTCTCTCAGACACACAGACTCAAGCAGTCTTTCACACACACACACTCAGGCAGTCTTACACACACACAGAGACTCATGCAGTCTCTCTCAGACACACAGACTCAGGCAGTCTCTCACACACAGACTCAGGCAGTCGCACCACACGCACAAAGACTCAGGCAGTCTCTCACACACACAGATTCAGGCAGTCACACACACACACAGACTCAGGCAATCACCCACACAGACTCAGGCAGTCTCACACACACATAGGGTAAGGCAGTCTGCCACACACACACACATAGACTCAGGTAGTCTCTCTCTCACACACACAGATTCAGGCAGTCTCTCTTACACACATAAAGACTCAGGCAGTCTCACACACAGACTCAGGCAGTCTCACACACACACAGATACTCAGGGAATCTCTTTCAGACACACAGACTCAGACAGTCTCTCTCAGACACACAGACTCAAGCAGTCTTTCACACACATAAAGACTCAGGCAGTCTCTCACACACACAGATTCAGGCAGTCACACACACACACACACACAGACTCCGGCAATCACCCACACAGACTCAGGCAGTCTCACACACACATAGGGTAAGGCAGTCTGCCACACACACACACACACACACATAGACTCAGACAGTCTCTCTCTCACACACAGAGACTCAAGCAGTCTCTCACACACAGACTCAGGGAGTCTCACACACACACATTGACTCAGGCAGTCTCTCACACACACATAGACACAGGGAGTATCACACACACACATAGACTCAGGCAGTCTCTCTCTCACACACACAGACTCAGGCAGTCACACCACACACACACACAAAGACTCAGGCAGTCTCACACACACACAGACTCAGGCAGTCACACAGACTCAGGCAGTCACACACACAGACTCAGGCAGTTTCACACACACATAGATTCAGGCAGTCCCTCTCACACACATACAGACTCACACACACAGACTCAGGCAGTGTCTCTCACACACACAGACTCAGGCAGTCTCACACACAGACTCAGGCAGTCTCACACACACACACAGATACTCAGGCAATCTCTTTCAGACACACAGACTCAAGCAGTCTTTCACACACAGACTCATGCAGTCTCTCTCAGACACACAGACTCAGGCAGTCTTTCGCACACACACACACACACAGACTCAGGCAGTCTCACACACAGAGACTCAGGCAGTCTCTCTCATATACACTCAGACTCAAGCAGTCTCACACACACAAAGACTCATGCAGTCTCTCTCTCTTACACACACACACAGACTTAGGTAGTCACACACATACACACAGACTCAGGCAGTCTCACGCACACAGCCTCATTTGATTTTTTATCAATTGCATTTGTCACATAAAAAAATCCCAATCAATAATCTAAAATACACCAGTGCATACTTTTAATTACCATTAATGAATGCTAATTATCATTATATTAATAACAAATATTATTTATTTATAATATATACATTTTTTTACATTTAACATTAATAATAAGTGTTTATTTTATTAATAATAAAAAAAGAACATAAGCAAATTATTACCAGAGTAACACAGCTTAAGCAAAGAAAGCGATCTTAGATTGCTTTCTAAGCTTATTTAATGCCATGATGTGGCAGGCATATTAAATGTTTCCTTTATATGTCCCCTTTTTCCTCCAAGCTATACATATTAAGATTTCTTAGAGTCACAGAAACCCCTACACACAGCAGGAGCAGCAGCCACTACCAACTGACTTGATTTTTTCCCTATGCTTCATTGCGTTGTCTGCCTACCTTTAAGTCATCATAAAAAATTCACTTAACTTTATGAGGCTCCAAACCCAGTGAGTTTCTGCTACAAGAATGGATAGGCTGGCGCTGTATAATGTATTTTTAAATCAGTTAAATTACTTAAAAATTCACACTAATTGAACTATAGATATAATGCAGGGTAGACTCAGCCCTTATTGTCAAAGATATGATTCTTCATAATTCAGAGAGATGAAACCACAACTTTCCTGCATACATCCTTTTTAGGGAATAAATCCAAATATTATATTTTGTTATAATCTTATCATGGTAACTGTATTAAAAGTTGTAGCATACAGTCACTTGACTTCCCTTGTGAATTCAGTTGGGCGAGACCTGGTCTTTTGAAAACTTTTGACTCCCATTCGTTATTTATGCATTGCAAAAATGTCTATATGTATCATAGCAGTTAATGTAATTTTGTTTTAATTTCAAGGACACTAGTGAATGTGTATAGCGATTAAAAAATATATATGCTATCAGACAAGAGAAAAGTTTAAAAAAGAGCAAATCAATGTAAAACTACAGTGTGCACAGGGACTTAAAATAAATAAAAAAAATACAGTCAGAGCACTGGAGGCATTTAATATATAACACTGACAGAATGAGGAAAGAAGCTGGAGTGTAACACAGTCACACACACACACGTTGTCACTTTGCAGTGAATAACTTTTCACCTATTCGTTGTGCTTGCCTATTGGTTAAGAAATGTATGGGTCTGTTAAATCTTAAATTCCACCATTAGATAAAAAAGTACAAACATGGCCCCTGAGTGGGCTGCAAATCGATACCCACAATCCTCTCTACTAAGTTACAGAATGCTGTATATTTAGCAACCAATGCACAATTTGATGGTTCTATGTGTACAATTCATAGTTACATAGGCTGAAAAAAGACATGCGTCCATCAAGTTCAGCCTTTCCCACATCTGTTAATTGCTGTTGATCCAAAAGAAGGCAAAAAATCCAGTTTGTACCTCTTTCCAGTTTTTCAACAAACTGGGGGGGGGGGATTCCTTCTCGACCCCAGAATGGTAGTCAGATCTCTCCTTGGAGTAAGAAGCTATTTCCCCATAATTTCAAAATTAAATTCAGATTTGTCTATGATATGTGCAAGTTTGTATACATAGGTTATATAAGATTATCACATTGAATTCCTTTGGTTTATCAGAACTAAATAATACCGTATGTGTATTGCTATTTTCTGGCAAGATAAAGAAAATCTTGTTTAGTTTACAAGCGATTTAGCATTTCTAATGTGTACATTTCCCTGTGTCTTCTTAATGTTTTCAGGTACAGCACAACACTGATGGAACAACAACACTAAAATTGGCTGATTTTGGTCTAGCTGTATATGTAACTGAACCTATTTTCACTGTGTGTGGTACACCAACTTATGTGGCCCCTGAAATATTGTCAGAACGAGGTAATAGGATAGTCCATGCATAGCATTTTTGTCAGTATTGCTTGTATTGTAGAACACTGTTAGTAAACAGGTCAGCAAGAAGAGAATGTGATTCTCAAAATGAAGTGTAATATGCTTAACAAGGATAACATGGTTCCCACATTTGGGGACAAGTGCATTCGTATTAATTTCACTTTGCCTTTGTTCAAGCATTGTTCCAACGCCCTCATTTAGTGTACTCCCCAATATATTTCAGGAAATAATAGACGTACAGTACTTTGAAAACCATTTTCTTATATTATGAATTATCTACATTTAGTATAGGTACAGTACTTTGAAAACCATATTCTTATATTATATTTGAAATGTAAAATCCATACCCTATTCAACTTGTTCAAACAAAAGTGTATGTTTATGAATGATAATCGAACTGGAGGCATACCATTCTCAGTTAGTATGGGATTTTTCCCATATAGTTTGCACATTTTTTCTAGTATCTAGTGATAGCAGTTTTATTACCTCTGACTCTCCTGTGGTTTTACAGGTTATGGTTTGGAAGTAGATATGTGGGCTTCAGGTGTCATCTTGTATATTCTCCTCTGTGGATTTCCACCTTTCAGAAGTTTTGAACACAATCAAGAAGAACTCTTCAACATCATTCAGTGTGGAGAATATGAATTCCTCTCACCTTACTGGGATCATATATCAGATGGTAAGTTTTTATTTTACCATCTCATAATTACTCCTTAGAGCTAATTTCTGTGTCTCAGAAATATTTCAGAAGGAACTGAGCAGCCAGTTATGAAGTGGAGATAAAATAAGATGGTCCTTGTGGAGTCACAGAGGTTTTTGGTACCTCAAGTCCTTAAGCTATTTTTTTTTCACCATATGTGGGTCAATTAAGATTCCTGTTTTCTGTATTTGATGTATCTACACAAATAACACATCCCTTTTTCCAGAGAAAATAGGCTTGTCAATTGAAACATGCCATAGAAACATGAAAAAAAAATAATGGTGCTAATATGTAAAAAAAATATTTTATTTGCAATTTTCTTATAATTTCTTCTACACATAAGGTGCCCCTGTTGAACAATGTCTGAAGTTATGTTTGGCTACATCACCTAAATACAGACCTGCCCTATATACATATTTTTTTTACCCTTTTGTGACAAAGGCTGATTTTATTTTTTGTACCCTTCGTGACAAAGACAGTTTTAAAATTTCTGCTGTGCTGTGATTACCGTATTTGCTCGATTATAAGACAAGGTTTTTTTCAGAGCAAATGCTCTGAAAAATACCCCTCGTCTTCTAATCGGGGTCGTCTTCTAATCAGACCTCAAATAGAGGTCTGATTAGGAGACTAAGATCCAGATCCCCCGCACCGCTGCAGGGGACCTGGATCCTCCTGTCTCACCCCCCCCCATCATACACACACTTACCGGTGCTTCCTGCTGTTTTGCTGGGGCAGCGGGTTGACGTCTACGCGATCCGCGTAGCCAATGTCCGCTGCAGCCGGAAGGAGGTGTGGCTAGCAGCGGGGGTTGTCTGCGTCCGTCGCGTAGACCTTCCCCGACTGTGAGAGATCAGAGTTCTGATCTCTGACAGCCTGGGAAAGTATACGCGACGGACGCATACAAACCCCCGCTGCCAACTCCCGGCTGCAGCGGAAGGCGACGTCAACCCGCTGCCCCGGCTGGAAGCACCGGTAAGAGAGGGCTGAGAGGGGAGAGAGGGGTGAGAGAGGGGGAAGGGGGGTGAGAGAGGGGGGTGAGAGAGGGGGGGGAGAGAGAGTGTGTGTGTGTTAGTTAAATGGGGGTATAGGGTGTGTGTGTGTTAAATGGGGGCATAGGGCATTTCTGGAGTGGCGTTAAGGGGGCATTTAATAGAGCACTCTGCCTCCTGAAATGCCTTATACCTCCTATATGCCACTCTGCCCCATAATATGCCTTTTAACCCCCTAAATGCCAGAGTGCCAGAGTGGCTCTATACAATGCCTTTTAACTCCCTTAATGCCACTCTGCCTCCTGAAATGCCTTATACCTCCCTATATGCCACTCTACCCCATAATATGCATTTTAACCTTTTTAAAGTATGTTGTGGAAGATTTAGGTAACCTCTTTATTTTGCTGATAGAATGAAAGCCACTGATTCTTTTTTATCTGATGGTTTCTTTCCAAATACTATTTCTTTATAACACTAGAAAACTGGAACGTAAAAAAAGATACTGAAGAAAATATCTGCATTATATCTAAAATTCACGTCATTTCTTGTTTAACAGATGCTAAGGATTTAATCAGCAAACTGCTAGTACTGAATCCCCTAAAGCGCTACTCAGCTAAGTGTGTTCTCCATCATAACTGGGTCTGCTCATATGGATTAATGAACAATCAGAATCTGCAAAGAGATGTCACCATGAATATTGAACAGAATTTCAGAAACCGAAGGAAGAAAGAAGTGACATCTGATGATCTGAGACACTCAGGTTTTCAGACCTCTGCAGTGTCCGAAAGCAATTAAACAGCATCTTATTAAACAATGTCTTAAACTGGCAATTAACTTAAAGAGCATCTGTTAGATACTTCGTCTTTGCACTATTTTAGAACATTCAACCTGCAAGATCGTTTGGGCACATTCTTCATATCAAACATGGTAAAACTATCACACAGAACATTCAACCAGTCCCCTTGCTACCAAATAGTTGCATGCTGAAATATTATTGTGTGAGTCTTTGCTAAACCTGCCTCCGAGTCAAAGTATCTTACTTGTAGTATACATTTTTGTTTCCAGAACTTCCAGATGCTGCATACTTTAAGATTTTCAGATCCCACTGCTGCAGAAATTACAATATTCAGTGATCTCAGTTCACATATAACAAAGGCTGTGTTATGAAGCATGGTAGTATAGATCTGGACCATCTTGGTCTGTGTGTACCATGGATTTGCAGAATAAACTTTTTAAGAACATGCCACAATAAGTCCTTGACCTAGTTACTCGCCAGCTGCATGTAGCTCTTTCACAAGTAATGTATGGCTCAGGGAAAAATGTTGGCTGGCCTAATACATTTGCATATGTGTAAAAAGTGAGAAAACCAGTAAGAGGAATAGAGTAGTGAACAAATAGAGTAATTAGCCTTAATGACTTTCCTTTTTTGTCTGGAATCACAGCTGCAGCCCTTATACAACACTCTCCAGGTGTTGAGAAATTTCAGCAAAAGGTTCGATAGGGGGCGCTCGTGTATTCCGCTCAATATAAACAAAATAAAAAGAAAAAGAAAAAACAATAGTGCAGGTGTATAAGAAATTGATGTGCCCTGCGTATTGCAGATTTTGCACTCACAGTGTTTTTGTGTAGTTCAATGCGTCACAGGAGTACCCTCAGGATCCACGTATGGGATATATGTCAAAGAAAGGAACAAGAGAGGAACCAATAGTGTATATTGCATATGTCGCTAATGGCGCAACAAATAGAGTTGTACTTACACTAACACGAGTGTAAAGATGCCCGTAGTCGCTGGTGACGTTCTGGTTGCATCCGTGTCCTCCTCTGTTTGATGGATCCAATGCTCAATATTAGTGGATGTGTGGTGTGTCAAACAACCACTGTCCACATAAGCGATATGGTAAAACGTATATTTATTCCAAAATAACAATAAACTGGATCTATGACAGATGCAGCTAAAAAAACTAGACAAATAAAATAAATAAAATAGATAAATGAAAAGCACTAGTACAGGTAAAAATGGTAAAAGAAGTCCAAAAAAGTCACTCTGTGTGTGTGGTATTTATAAGCAGAAGTCAGTAATATTAAGTGTCCTAATACATTTTTACATTTAAGTTACCGTATTTGGTCGATTATAAGACAACCCTGATTATAAGACGACCCCCCCAAAATTTTAATATTAATTTAGAAAAAAAAGAAAAAGCCTGAATAAAAGACTACCCTATAGGAAAAAAAGTTTTATTAGTAAACATTAAATCACATGTAAACTATTTTTTTCATATTCAATAAAAAAAAACTATGATTGAGAAAAAATGCATTTTTGGTTTTAATTCCTTTTATTTGCCAGCCTGCCCCCAGTTACGCAATCTGCCCAATGGCTTGCTACTCTGCCCCCCAGATATGCCTTTGTCGGGCCCGATTCAGGCTGCGGAGCTGCTTATCGCTACAGTTCCCATGTCTCGTTACAGTTCCCATGTCTCGTTACAGTTCCCCTGTCTCGCTGTAATCCATTCCTGGGTTTCCGTATGCTCTGTCTTGTACTTTTGATTCTTTGATTCCAGTCCTGCTCTTAGCTTCAGCTTCTGTTTCCTTTATAAGGTGTGCCCCACCCATTTGTTATGTTTGTCTCAGTCTGCAGTCTCTAGGTATGTTTTATCTCTGTTCTGTGTTTAGATTCAATGTTTAGTTTCTGCTTATTAGTAATCCAGTAGGCAGGGTTTAGTGCTAGGACCCACCAAATATTGGAGTACTTTGGCGTAGTGGTGGGCTAAGCATACTATGGCCATAAGATGTGACTAAATCTCCAATCGTTATCTTATAGTGCTAGGCTAGCCCTGTATTTATGTGTGTCAGTCTTTTATGTGCCCTTGCCCTCTTTTCCCATCAGAGGATATCCATCCTCAGGGGAGGGCTGGCAGCCTAAGGCCTGGGGGGCAAGTCTAGTCAACTGGCCCATTGCACCATCAAAGCGGCTGCGAGCGACATTGAAAGCGGCCGTCGTGCGGAAGTCACACCACCAGCGCCTAATGAAATTAAAGTGGCCGGCGTGCACGCACCGCATGCCTCAGCTCTTCATCACACCCCTTTTAAGACGTGGGAAGAGGAGCTGAGGCATGGCCGTTGGGTCTGACTGCCGGATGATGCAGGGGCGTACCTAGAGTATTTGGCACCTGTGGCAGACCCTGTATGTGGCACCCCCCCACACACACACTTTAAAACTGCAAAGTTTCTATGGTTAGGCAAACATTGACAGGGGTACAGCATAACTGTTATCATTATATACTAAGGGATTACGCGGTACCACCGTCAATGTGTGCCTATACCTTGAGCCAGACACTGACAACCCCTATCACTATATACTAAGCCAAACATTGATGTGGTGTAGGCTTACCACTTTAGTGACTGGCATAGTATATAGTAGGGATGCATCGAAATGAAAATTCTGGACTGAAACTAAAAATTCAGCATTCATTTGGCCAAAACTGAAAAAAAAACTTTAAAATACTTTATTAAAAGTAACACCAAAATTAGACAAAAAAAATCAACAACAATATTATATATATATATATTGTAGCAGGATGGCCCGATCAAAAACAAGAAACTCCAAACACCAGCAGAAATAAAAGCAAGATGTGGTTTATTGCAGTTTTGTACAGTCCACAGCGATGCACTTCATAGTGTAAATAAACCAAAACAAAAACAAATCCTTTACATAAAGTCTGAAGGCCTCTGGCTTGCCTGCCTCGCACCCTGTTTCCAGACACCTAATGCCTCTAACGGCCGCCCTTTAAGCACCTGAGTGCAGGTTAATTGGCTCCACCTTGCTGACCTCCAGCAATTAACCCTCCCCATGCTGGGAATAATGAGCGTTCCAATCTGCCACTTATGTAGACAGACTCCATTACTTTGCCACAATATATATATATATATATATATATATATATACACATATATATAACAACAATCACAATCCTATCATGCCCAGGTTCTAGCATGTGCTGACTTAGCATGATAGGAGTGTGATTGCTGTTTGCAATTATATATATATATATATATATATAAATATTAATACTGTCATTGAATTATTCTGTCCAATAAAAGTGTTAACACACCGAAGTTGGACCAAAAAATAATTTATAACAGCAATCACACTCCTATCATGCCTAGGCAGCCACTACATGCTGGAATCTGGGCATGAAAGGAATGTGATTACGGACTCCCAATGCCAAGTTATCCCCCAACATCCATGCTATCTGAAACCCTCATTCACAAACATTCAGCATAACACCCATCACTCTCACACACTTACATTCAGCATAACACCCATCACTCTCACACACTTACATTCAGCATAACACCCATCACTCTCACACACTTACATTCAGCATAACACCCATCACTCTCACACACTTACTAATCCACTCTCTCCTACCTTTTCTTCTTTCACTCTCACTTTTCCTCCTCCTCCTCTTCTTCTTCTTCTTCTACTTCTACTTCTTCTTCTTCTTGTCCTTCCGGTGCACTGAGCGCAGAAGACGGTGGGCGTGGCTTCAGTGTTGTGCGCCGGGATTTGACATCAAGTCCCGGCGCACACCCACAGTTGCCGCGCACATCCTTCCTGAAGGCGTGCCGGCATGGTGGCACCCCTCAGAAGAGCGGCAGCCGGGGCGGACCGCCCCCCCCGCCAGGTACGCATGACGGCCGCATTCAATCCTGCTCGCGGCCGCTTAGTTTTTAACTTTGCGGCCGCAGCCGCATTGAATGCTCGTCTGCCGGTCGTCCGTTCGGCCCACCGGCCCGGATTTAGGGCGGCCTGGGGGGCAATTGCAGCCCGCCCCTGTCCATCCTCTGTTCTCTCCCCATGTCCCGGTTTTAGATATCCTTGCTTAAAGGAGAAGCATCTGAGGATCTCGGCCCCTCAGTCCATCCCTTGTGTTCCTTGCCATGTTCCCTGTCCTTTGTTGTGCCTGTACCATGTATGTCCATGTATGGCTATTTTTCTTGCTCAATCTCCCTGTTCCTTGCTCTGTCTGTCCCCTTTGCTTGCTATGTTTCTGCTGTTACTCTGCTTAGCTTCCCTACTCCTGGCCTGCAGCATCCTGCACTTTTCTCTGTTAAGCTATGTCTCATGCCTGCTCCAGGATATCTCTTTGTTTTGTTCTGGACAACATCCGCTGCTATGTCAGGGCCCTGGTATGTGGCCGCACAAGCCTAGGTGCTCAACACCCTGGAGAGTGCAGTCGCCCTGCACCACGCCCTGTCCAACTCCGCTACTGCGCAATAACTCCTGAATTCCATTATTGGGCAATCTGGGTCATTACGGTTGTCTGCATGGACCCAGCCCCTGACAGCCTTATACCCCCTATATGGCACTCTGCCCCCCTGATATGCCTTATACCCCGTATATGATACTCTGCCCCCCAGATGTGCCTTATATCCCATATATGCCACTGTGCCTCTCTGATATGTCACTCTTTCCCCTGATTTGCCTTATACCCCCTTATGCCACTATGCTTACCTGATATGCCCCTCTGCCCCTCCTGATATGCCTTATACCCCCCATATGCCACTCTGTCTTCCTGCTATGCCACTCTGCCCCTCCTGATATGCGTTATTCTCCCCAATTTGCCACCCTGCCTCCCTGATATGCCTTATACCCCCTATTTACCACTATGCCCCCAATATATGCCTTATTTTCCCCTATTTGCCAATCTGCCCCATGATATGCCTTATACCCCCCCTATATGACCCCCCTGACTTACCTAGACTTGTGCCCCATGCTCCAGACTCCCTGGTGTCTAGTGGGGGCAGCCGGTGGACATCTGCGCGATGCGTGTAGACAACCTCCGCTGCTACCTTGGACTTCCGCCTGAGCTTCTATGACTGAGCACCGGATGGTCACGTCACGCCAGTGCTCCGTCACAGAAGCCCGGCGGACGTGTCGGGTAGCAGCTGAGGTTTTCTGCGCACATTGCGCAGACGTACATTGGCTGCCAGAGAGGAGAATACAGGTCTCCTGTATTGCTGCAGGGGATCCTCCTCTGTGGCAGCAGGTGAACGTCAGCGTTCCGCTGGGGCTTCTATGGTGGAGCACCGGAAAGTCATGTGATGCTGGTGCTCCATCATAGAAGCTCCGGCGGAAGTGCCGGCAGCAGCGGAGGTTGTCCGCGCGCATCGTGCAGACGTTCATCGGCTATCAGAGAGGAGGATCCAGGTCCCCTGCAGCGCTGCAGGGGATCTGGATCTTAGTCTTATAGTTAGACCTCTATTTGAGGCCCGATTATAAGATGACCTCAAATATAAGACGTCCACTGACTACTTCCACTAGACACCTGGGACTCTTGAGCACAGTCGAGTCTGGGGATGCATTGGTAATTCTGGAGGGGGGGGGCATATCAGGGGGTATAAGGCATATCAGGGGCAGATTGGCATATAGGGGGTATGTGGAATATCTGGAGGGCAGAGTGGCATATAGAGGGTATGTGAGATAAGTGGGGGGTATAAGGCGTATCTGGGGGCAGTGCCTGGGGATATAGCGCATATATATATGGGGCAGGGGCCATATCTGGGGGCAAGAGGCATATCAGGGAGGTATGTGGCATAATATTCACTAGTAAAACTTTTTTAGGTATTAAAACCTAGTTTGAGAAATGTGTTTGGGTTCTGGTACCTTTGAAATATAGCTTTTATTATTATAGTAAAATAAGAAAGCGATAAGAGAAATGCCATTGCAAAAAGTGTACAATGACATGTTAATGTAAATTTAAAGTTGTTTTATTCTGCTGTTTGTTTTTAATACCCAATTTGTTTATTACATTTTTAAATAAATGTAAAATTTCCATATTGTTTCTTATCCGATTAATCAAGAAATAAGAATTATATCCATACCTGGGAACTCTCCGGGTTTGACCCGGAGATTGCCGGGTGAGTGCTGCTCCTCCGGTTCTCTGGGTCAAGACCCGAATCCTCCGGGTTGCGGGAGCGGGGTCTTGGCACGCCCCGCTCCCCAACCATTTTTTCCTTTAAATGGGGGTGTTTCCAGCTGCCGTCAGCGGGAACGCCCACTGACGCCCACTGGCCGTGTCCGGGTAGCCGGAGCCGAGAAGTTCCCAGGTATGATTATATCGTTAGTTGCAGCCCTAGTGATCTGCACAGTACACAGACTCAGATCAGGTTATAACCAGGGGCGTAAGTAGAAGCCATGGGTCCCTGTTGCGAAAATTCCCCTGGGCCCCCCAACTTCAACAACTTGTCTGTCCCTTCTTTGCTCCTTGCCCCTCCTTCCAACATCCAACATATGTAAACACACAAATTACACACACTTACTCATACTACTAACACACACTCCATCTCACCCCACACATCCATGCTCAAACACACACGCACAAAAGTACACGTCCATACTCAAACACACAAACGTACACATCCATGCTCACACACACACACAAATGTACACATCCATGCTCACACACACACAAGTACACATCCATGACCAAACACACACACACAAAAGTACACATCCATGACCAAACACACACAAAAGTACACATCCAGCCTCAAACACACACACAAGTACACATCCGTGCTCAAACACAAACACAAACAACTGCCCCCGATATGTTCCTGTCTCCCCGTGCCAGTTCAAAATAGTTTCGAAACTATTTTGAACCGGTACAAGGAGACAGGAAGAAGGGGTTGCAGGGGTCGTGACCGCTGCCACCCCTATAGATACGCCAGTGTTATAACAGCTCTTGAGTCTGTTTAGAGGCGTTTGGAGTTACCAGTTCACTGATTCAGACATAAGAGCAGACTCAAGTCATCAGTATAAGAACAGTACATTGGCAATGATACTTTTATAACTACATAGGATTAACCTTCGCTGCCCCCAGGGTTTGCTAAGTGAACCAGTACTAGAACACCACACACCAGGGTAAGATAAAACAAAAACAGCGCACCTTTGTGGCCAGCAACATCATCTTATATTATATTATATTACATTATATTGTTTGTGCAATGCTAATAAATGATATAAATAAATATAAATAAATAAGTGATTATTGACTGTGTCAAAATTAAATGTGGGGACTCATGTGTGTAACATGCAGAGGATGCGGCAGAGGGTGTTACAATAAAGTGACCAGATTTTTTTTCAAATCTCCGTTTTATTGAAAAGAAGACAACATTGCATATATCCGAGGACAAGATACAGCAGGCATCGTAACACAACAGTGTACATCAGGCGAAGTACAATCAAGAAGAAGACTTCAGACATCAAAGTGCGCTGCACGAGCGTAAACGGACATTAGACAAAACAAAAAGTTCCAATACGATCAGTGTCACGGATGCAACGTTACAGAGTCTGCCAGCAGATAACACTGTCCTGGGGAATTGCCAAGATTAAGAAAAGAACTTGGTGTGTAAACAAACTAAATAAAGAAAACAAAACAAAACAGAGCACGTAATTGTGAATGTATGATTGGATGCATGTATGAGCGCCGTCTATTAAAGTCTACAGAGAGAGAGTGATATAGAGGACTGCAAGGCAGGTGGGAATGGTGAAAAAATATGTGCAGGCAAACCGATGCGAAGTGTGGAGGTAAATGATCTGCTCAGGCAGCGTCCGGGTCGGGGGGGGTATCGATATAACCGCCAAGGACGGTTCGAAAAGATGGAGAAGCCAGAAACTCCTTCCATGGCAGCCATTTTTGCCCGTTTTTGTAGCCAAGGCCCCTGGAAGTCATGACCAAGTCCTCCATCTGACATATAAAGCCAACTTTCGTAAGCCACACAGAGACAGGGGGGGTCGTGATGGGGTATCGGCGAGGGTCTTATGAAAGACGCGCAGTGTTGGAGTGATGGTCGGGTGTCGAGGTATGTCGGGAAGGCGATGTGTACGTGAAAGCCACGGTATTGCGGCAATGGCATGAGAGAAGAGGGAGTTTTCAATTTGAACCCAGTGCTTGTAGGAGTGAGACGACCATTCCACTACCCTCTGGAGGTGGGAGGCGACCCAGTATCCCTCAAAGTCCGGGAGGCCCAACCCGGCACAATCCTTGATACCGATCAGGTAAGAGAGAGCCAATCTAGGGGGGCGGTTGAACCAGACGTACCTTGTGAAGTTCCTGGTCCACCGTTTAAGGAATGATTGGGTCAGGTAGACAGGGAGAGTTTGCAGGAGATATAGGATGCGAGGGAGGATATTCATTTTGAGTACGCTCACCCTCCTGAACCAGGAGATGTGACTGAAGGACCATTTCCTGAGGTCCGCTGAGACTGAAGACAACAAGGGAGCAAAATTTATCTCCACCAGGGTGGACAGGTCGGCCGGGATGCGCACCCCAAGGTAGCTCAGATACCCATCCGTCCACCGAAAGGGGTAGACGGCCTGTATCTGCGTTTTGACGGAGGGGGGGATATGTGTGCCCAGGATTTCAGATTTTTGCAGGTTGATCTTGTATTGGGACAGATCATGGAACTGCTGCAGCTCAGAGGTAATATGTGAGAGGGAAATCATAGGGTTTGTGACTAAGCACAGCAAGTCGTTGGCGTATATAGATAATTTATATTCCTGACCCGCCACCGAGAGGCCTGAGATGTGGGGGTTGGCCCGGATGGCGTTGGCCAGGGGTTCCAACACGAGGAGGAATAGTAGGGGGGAAAGGGGCAACCCTGTCTAGTGCCGTTGGCCAGGGTGATTTTGTCGGAGAGGGTACCCTTGATGCGGACATAGGCCGAGGGTGAGGAGTATAAAGATCGTATATGTTGGAGGAACCTAGGACCCACGGCCAGCTTGTCCAGGACTCGGAAGAGGAAGGCCCACGAGACCCTGTCAAGGCCTTCTCGGCGTCCATGGATACTAGGAGGAAGGGGGTATTGTGAGAGTGGGCCAACGCCAGAAGGTCCAGGATCTTGAGGGTATTGTCCCTGGCCTCCCAACCGGGTACAAAACCCGACTGGTCGCCATGGATGCATCTGGGGGGGAGTGGATTGAGTCTGAAAAATAGAATTTTCGCCTAGATTTTAAGATCGGTGTTGATGACCGAAATCGGGCGATAAGTGCCGCAAATTTCAGGGTCTTTGCCTGGTTTTGGGACGACTGTGATGTGGGTGGTGTTCGTTTGGGGATCAAGGGGTGACCCATCGGCTAGGGCGTTAAAAAAGGTCACCAGTTGGGGACCCAGGATACGTAGAAATTTGCTGTAATATAGCGGAGTGAAGCCATCCGGGCCAGGACATTTGCCCTTTGGCAGGGATTTGATTGCCCGCTCTACTTCCTCCAAACTAATGGGTGAGTTGAGGCCAGCCCTGTCTTCTGCGGTGAGTCTAAGCGTGAGGTGTTTATCTAAATATGCTGCCATACGAGTGAGCGCTGATTCATCAGGGTCTGGGATATTTTTTTTTTAAATGGCAAATAGTAAAAAAAAAAACTAGTTTATAACAATATAAACTATATATATATGATGTGTATTTGGTATGTGTTTATGAAGTGATTGTATGATATATACATTATTTCTCACATTTTGTCCATGAGCTAAAAACAATACTGGATTAACCCCTTCAGGACCGGCATTTGAGTACTGCGTCTTCCCTTGAAGACCGCAGTGTGACAGAACCCTCCATCACTGGGGCCCCTGGAGAGGCCTGAGAGCCAGCCTCCTCCCTATCGACTATGGGCCCGGGCCTTGTAGAGACTTCTGTGTGTGGATACAGGGGTTCAGTCTGCTGATGTACCCCATATTTTAGCACTCAGAGTCTCAGAACTGTAACGTCAGCTGGACATCCTGTGGTAGGAAGAAGGCTGATGCATTGTTAGTTGTATAGGTGTGAAGTGTTTCCCCTGTTATTGTGTAAGTTAGCCCTTGTCTTAAGACCCCCTGTAGGTATGACTAGGTGTCACTGCTGCATACCTAATTATCAATTACATAACAGGTAGCTGTTAATCCTGTGAGCTCCTGTTATCTCTGTGTCCTGGCCATTGTCTGTCTTAAGCCAATTATATGTCTATCGTCATTCCACGTCTACGTCCCCAGTTAATGTCATTATTTATGTCTCGTGTCATCCTGTCCTTCCCCCGGATATTGTGTTGCAGGATTTGATCTAATTACTTCCTTCCTGCCATGGTAATTAGATCATGTGATATTTGTCTTGCCCCTTTTCTTACTTCTGTATATATAGCTCTGTCTTTGGTTTTAATAAATGAGTCCTGTTTTCACCTCAACATGAGTGTTGCCTGATGTTTGGGGTGTGTAGCTAAGCTTCGGATAGCCACAGTGCCAATGCAGCTACGGTGCAGCGACGTCCCCCCTTCTATCTACAACGCTGGTTCTGCCAGGCGCTGAAGGGGTTACTTGTTGGTGTCCCGTCAGGAGGAAGCAACGTTTGGCGGGAGTACCCAGTCGGGGTACAGGTCGGTCCCGTCACACGCAGTTTTTTAAAAAATATTTTAATTCCGTGCTCGTGATTCGCTTCAAAGCGATCACGTGCACGGAATTGAGGGGGAGTGGCTGCTACGGATCATTGGGGACACCCAGCGGTCAGTAGCAGCCGCCCCTCACGATCCCAGCGTTCATCGTGTCGCTGGATCGCGCATCATCGATGACGTACCTGGTACGTCCTGGTCTGGCGGTGACGTATGACCAGGAAGTACCAGGTACGTCCCGGTCTTGAAGGGGTGAAGAGCATTATGGGCCTGGTGCTGAGGATTTTGGTGGGCCTTTTATGGATAGAAATAAAATATACAGCATCCATGTGGATAAAGATGATATCAGTGGTAGGCAGATAATATCTAGAATAGAATCTTATGTGATGGGATTGGAAGTACATCAGTACACTAAAAAAAAGTCATCATACATGGGATGCCTGAAGTCACAATTTAGTGCCACTAATCCTTTTTAATAAAATATGCAGATTGAAAAATATAAAATAACCCAATACCTTTACTTTTCCTTTCACTGATTTCTGGGCCTAGAATGTTTTGTCCTCTGAAGTGACTACAAATTCAGGTGTGTGTTTTATCTTTGGATAACTAAAAATAAATAGTTACATTTATTTCTACAGTAAGTAAAATGCCAGGAAACACATGACCAAACATACACTAGGACAGGTCCTGCCACACCGACATCCAAACACGCACTAGGACACATCCAGATGATACATAAAAAAAAATCCACACTGCTTTGTTGTTGACTCCCCCTTTTGTGGATTTGCCCCCTTGTGTATCGCCCCCAGCCAGCACTATGTGTATGTATGCCCCCAGCCTGCCCCTCCCTTTAGTATTGATTTATGTAATGGCTCCAGCTGGCCCCCTTGTGAATTGAAGCCATCACCCCAAACAAAATGCTGCCCTGCAGTATTGGGGATGTTTATCTGAAAAATTGGTTCCCTTCCATGAGTCTATACACCCCCCATACTGCAGGGCAGCATTTTATCTGGACTGGTCAGCAATTTGTCAAAATTCCACCCCCTTACCTGAATTGCAGATCTATTGGTGCCGCTCGCAGACTTCCGCAGTGGCCACTGCTTCCTTCTGTGTTGTTTGCACTCCTTACCCCCCTGGGGGAGCAGGAACGGAGCAGGGTCATGTGACGTAAATTAACCTGACTCTGCTGGGTTTCTGCTTCCCCTGGTACAAGAGACATTGCTCGCACAGTGTGTGCGGACAACGCACAGGTAAGCAGCAGGGCCCCTGCAGAAGTGACGTTAATCCGGCCCTGCATCCGGGGAAGTCTGGTCACCCTCTGCTACAAATACCGTATTTGCTCGATTATAAGACGAGGTTTTTTTCAGAGCAAATGCTCTGAAAAATACCCCTCGTCTTCTAATCAGGGTCGTCTTCTAATCAGACCTCAAATAGAGGTCTGATTATGAGACTAAGATCCAGATCCCCCGCACCGCTGCAGGGGACCTGGATCCTCCTGTCTCCCCCCCCCCCACACACACACTTACCGATGCTTCCTGCTGTATTGCCGGGGCAGCGATCCCCGGGAACTCTGATCTCTGACAGCCGGGGAAGGTATACGCGACGGACACAGACAAACCCCCGCTGCCAACTCAACCTCCTTCTGGCTGCAGCGGAAGGAGACGTCAACCTGCTGCCCCGGCAAAACAGCAGGAAATTGGAAGCACCGGTAAGTGTGTGTGTTAGTGTGTTAGTGTGTTAAATGGGGGCATAGGGCATTTCTGGAATGCCTTATACCCCTATATGCCACTCTGGCACTTAGGGGGTTAAAAAGCATATTATGGGGCAGAGTGGCATATAGGGAGGTATAAGGCATTTCACTTCCCTATATGCCACTCTGCCCCATAATATGCCTTTTAACCCCCTAAATGCCAGAGTGGCATATAGGGGTATAAGGCATTTCTGGAGGCAGAGTGCTCTATACAATGCCTTTTAACTCCCTTAATGCCAGTCTGCCTCCTGGAATGCCTTATACCTCCCTATATGCCACTCTGCCTCATAATATGCATTTGAACCCCCTAAATGCCAGAATGGGATATAGGGGTATAAGACATTTCTGGAGGCAGAGTGGCACATAGGGGGTCAAAAGGCATACCATGGGGCACAGTGGCATATAGAGGGTTAAAAGGCATATCATCGGCCACAGTGCCATATTGGTGTGGCAAGCCTGGGGGCAGATGTGTGTAACTGGGGGACAGGTTGGAAAATACAAGGAAATAAAAACAAAAAAAATATTTTTCTCAATCATAGCTTTTATTAAAAAAATTAGTTCACATGAATTAACATTTACTCGTAAAACTTTTTTCCTTTAGGGTCGTCTTATATTCAGGCTTTTTCTTTTTTTCCTAAGTTAATATTCAGATTTTGGGGGGTCGTCTTATAATCAGGGTCGTCTTATAATCGAGCAAATACGGTATTTGTTACCCAGCAAGACCTCCAGTCACTGTGAAATAATGCTGACATTATACATTTTCTCACAGTATTTTTGCATAATATTAGCGACACCGAGACGTGAGTGGTCTGAAGCCAAGTATTTATTTTTGGTGCTGTCTTTGGCTTGACCCAAGGCAGGGCACCCTGCTGCCCCTCTGAGGGCACAGTCCTTACAGCTGAACAATGATATGCTCTGCCTCTGAAGGATGTGCAGAATTTTAATATGCAAATAAAAGTAGCAAAAATTCCCCAGTTAACATCATTGCTGTAGTGAAAGGTGGGAGAGACCGGTTAGTAGGGAGTTGTATTAATCCAGATGGGATATTACAAATTATTCTATTAGTATTTTGGTTGTTTCTTACACGAGAAAAGGACAGATTTTAGAGATTCTGGAGAAGGTGGCAGGATTTAGTGAGTGGCTGGCTATGAGGGATGAAGGAGAGAGCACAGTCAAGTATGACATCAAAGCAGAGAGGATTGTGGAATTGTCAACAGTCAACAGACCTTCTATCTGCTAGAAACAATGGCCACTACTCTATCATAAATTTACTTGACCTCTCTGCTGCTTTCGACACAGTCGACCACCCCCTCCTCCTACAGACTCTCAGCTCTCTTGGTGTCAGTGACACTGCTCTCTCCTGGATCAACTCGTATCTTCTCTCTGTCTTTTGCTGGCGACTTCTCCTCTTCAATGCCTCTGTCTGTTGGAGTACCTCAGGGTTCTGTCCTGGGTCCTCTAATATTCTCCATCTACACTTCCTCACTTGGAAAATTTATCGACAGCTTTGGCTTCAAATACCACCTCTATGCAGACAATGCACAAATCTATCTCTCCACCCCCAATCTCTCTGCATCTGTTCTCTCTCAGATCAGCAGCTGCCTATCTGGCATTTCTTCCTGGATGGTCTCTCACCACCTCAAGATAAATATGTCAAAGACTGAGTTCCTTCTAATCCCTCCCTCTAACTCAATTCCGCTTTCTGACCTTTCTATCCCTGTCAATGGTACCACTATCTCTCCTTCACCACAAGTCCCCTGCCTCCGAGTGACCCTAGACTCAAACCTATCTTTTTTCCTCCATGCCCGGCTAAAGGACTTCTCTCGCGCAGCACCAACCCTCTGGAACTCTCTTCCCCGTGCTGTCCAACTCTCACCAACTCTACCCTCCTTCAAACGCTCCCTAAAAACTTTTCTCTTCAGGGAAACCTACCACTGACATAAACATCAAAACTTTTCTCTCACTCATTTACAACCCTTATCTCGAACTACATTAACGTCGTTCACTATCACACAGTCCTCACCTCCTGTTTCTCACCCCTTATCCACCTAGATTGTAAGTTCCTGTGGGAACAGGGCCCTTCATTCCTATTGTATCTGTATGTCAATTGCTGTATTGTACTTGTTGTTATCTGTAACATTTTCATCTTTGTACTGCGCTTTATAAATAAAGAATAATAAAAATAAAGTATAGATAAAACTAGACTTGGGCACCAGGGGGCTCTTCGTGTTCGTCTTCGTGCTCGTCTTCGGCAAAAAAAAAAACTTCGTATTCCGCGAATATTCGCCTGGTCCTGTCTTCTCTTCGGGCGAATATTCGCGGACATTCTTCGTGCTCGGGTTTTCTTCGTTTTCCCCGGTTAAGGGGTTAAAACGGAGTTAAAGCCGCTCTGGCGCCAGGAGTTTAAATGTCCGTATGAGCAACTCTATTGGTCGTCAGCAGGGGGCTCGTCTGCCATTGGTTGATGGCAGACGAGCCCCCTGCTGGCGACCAATAGGGTCGCTCGTACAGACTGTTATACTCCTGGTGCCGTAATTGTTCGGCAGATCCCGCTGGTCTCCCTGTTCTATCATTTATTAACTGATAGAACAGGGAGACCAGCGGGGTCTGCTGGGTAAGTTGCAGCATTGGGATTTTAAAAGTCTGCACGAGCGACTCTGTTGGTCGCTCGTGCAGACTTTTAAAACCCCAATGCTACAACTTACCCGGCACGTCCCACTGGTCTCCCTCCCTGTTCAATTAATTAAATGTCCGTACGAGCGACCAATAAAGTCGCCCGTACGGACATTTAACTATCTGAACAGGGAGGGAGACCAGTGGCATCGGCAGGGTAAGTTGCAGCATTGGGGTTTTAAAACCCCAATGCTGCAACTTGCCCTGCCGATGCCACTGGTCTTTAACTAATTGAACAGGGAGGGAGACCGATGCCACTGGTCTCCCTCCCTGTTCAATTAGTTAGTCTGTGCGGGGTTAAATGTCCGTACGAGCGACCAATAAAGTCGCTCGTACGGACATTTAACTCTGTACAGGGAGGGAGACCAGTGGCATCGGCAGGGTAAGTTGCAGCTGCAACTTGCCCTGCCGATGCCACTGGTCTTTAACTAATTGAACAGGGGGGGAGACCGATGTCACTGGTCTCCCTCCCTGTTCAATTAGTTAGTCTGTGCGGGGTTAAATGTCCGTACGAGCGACCAATAAAGTCGCTCGTACGGACATTTAAATCTGTACAGGGAGGGAGACCAGTGGCATCGGCAGGGTAAGTTGCAGCTGCAACTTGCCCTGCCGATGCCACTGGTCTTTAACTAATTGAACAGGGAGGGAGACCGATGTCACTGGTCTCCCTCCCTGTTCAATTAGTTAGTCCGTACGGGGTTAAATGTCCGTACGAGCGACCAATAAAGTCGCTCGTACGGACATTTAAATCTGTACAGGGAGGGAGACCAGTGGCATCGGCAGGGTAAGTTGCAGCTGCAACTTGCCCTGCCGATGCCACTGGTCTTTAACTAATTGAACAGGGAGGGAGACCGATGTCACTGGTCTCCCTCCCTGTTCAATTAGTTAGTCCGTGCCGGGTTAAATGTCCGTACGAGCGACCAATAAAGTCGCTCGTACGGACATTTAACTCTGTACAGGGAGGGAGACCAGTGGCATCGGCACTGCCGATGCCACTGGTCTCCCTCCCTGTTCAATTAGTTAGGGGTTAACTTTATTTTAAAGGGTTAAGGGGCCGTGCAAGTGAGCCTATTGGTCGCTTGCACGGCCCTTTAACCTATGGATTTCCGCTCCCGTTAACCCCTTCGATGCTGTGTTAGATAACGCAGCATCGAAGGGGTTAACGGGAGCGGAAATCCATAGGTTCGCTGTCAGGGGCTACAAAGACCGTGCGAGTGAGCCTATTGGTCACCTGCAGGGTCTTTCTCTGGCATCAACCAATTGGTTGATGCCAGAGGAGGTCCCTGTAGGCGACCAATAGGCTCATTCGCACTGCCCTGTAACCCGTGACGGCGAACCTGCGGATTTCCACTTCCGGGAACTGCGGCGATGCCGCGAAGCCGCGAAGACAAGGTAAGATGAAGGGGGGGAATGGTAGACGAAGACGAAGACAATCACGAAGATCTTCGTGGTGTGTGTCTTCGTCTTCGCCTACGTTTTACCGCCGCCGTCTTCTCTTCGGCGTGTCTTCGGAATGAACACGAAAACGCACTCTTCGTGTTCGTTTCCATGTTCGCCCGAAGACGAATGCACAAGTCTAGATAAAACCCCAAATTGCAGGCATAGATCACACGTTGCACACCCCAAAGCCAGCCCTGGCGTCCACACTGCCCACATAGAACCTGACCAGCACCCAAATTACACACACAGGACTTGCCATCTTTGTCCTCAAACTGCCTAGCATTAGTCAACTTTGTCCCCAAACAGCCTGTCCTATGCCATCTTTGCCCCATAAACACCCTGCCTGTTTTATTTTGGTCCCCAAGGCTCAAACACCCTGTTTGTGCCATTGTTTCCTTTCTACAAATCAATGACACATGATATATACAAATACTTTTAAAGTCACTCATTAATTGACACTTTTATTCACATAATTCATTCACACAATCATTTATTCTCTCACTCATTCACAGAAATCATTTACACATTGTGACAGTGTGAACCCCAGGGAGATGCTTAGTGTCGCATTTGGGTACAGGTGCTATCCAGATCGTAAATATGGGTCCCTGGGGTGGAGCAATTGGAGAGCAGGGTGGGCCAATGCTCCATTTCCCCATTTTGTGGAAACTCTGCAAAGACTGTTGCATGGTATGTGCCCTTGTGTATTGCTGGCTGAAATACATATGCTTATGGAGGATGATCCGGATGTGAAGTTTCTACTTGCGGGATCAAAGTATTGTGTATCTGTGAAACCTGCAAAACAAAAGCATTTTGTCGCTATGGTCTGCTGGTAATTACTTGATTGCATACTGCAGAGGGAGCGATTAAAGACGCTGGGATTTGTGTATTGCACTGACTGTTGCTCTAATGCAAGATGAGAAAAGGACCACAAAGCAGAAATAAAATGTCCTTTCCATCTTTCACTCGCCAGCCAACCTGCAGTGGATATGTGGAACCACTGAAACTGGCACAAAAGGCATATATAAAGTGTGCAGGGTCCTGTATTGAGGCACAAGAGTTAAAGGAGGAAATTGAATCCTTAAAGTGGCTGCACCAGGGTGAAGTCTCTGATTTGAACTTGCAGCTGAAAGAAGTAACGGATAAACTAGATGCTATCAAACAGAGAGACTATGAAATTAAGAGACTGACAGAGTTGAATGTTTGCTATGACAAACTGAGTCGTGGTGAATGTAACAATGTGGCATGGACTACCAAGCTCAGGAAAGTGGACGCTATGCCAAGAGATGAGCTGAATCAGTATGTGATTGAGCAGTCAGAGTATGTTGGGAAACAGATCTGCAAGAACAAAAAGCTGACTGATGAGTGTTTGCTAAAAGAACATGAATTAATAAAGGTTAAAAACCAAGCAGCACAATCACAGGAGGAATTGCACCGAACTATTGGCCAGCTTGAGGGAGAGAACCTCACTTTGCAAAATGAAATGGCTGCTTCTAGAGAAAAGCATTGTGTTGACCTGTCAACAAAACTGCAAGAGATGCAACAGTTGCAGGAACAGTTGCTGGTGGTTGAAAAACGTCTCGCGGAGGTGTCCCAGAAAGGTAAAGAGGATGCAGAGCGTGTATTCGAGCTCCTGTCTCAGAATAGCAGTGTGAATTTAACACTTGCAGTTGAGCGTCTAGAAAAAGTAAAGCTGCAGGAGACCGTAAAACCACTACAAGATGAAATCCAGGTCTTATCTAAAGCCAGTAAAGAGAACACTGAACTTCATAAGGCCAACGTAGCACTAAAAGACAAGTATTCCCAAGAAAAGGCGGAACTGGAATCTTGCAAGGAACAGCTACAAGCCACAGAAGCCCAGCTAAAGCAAATGGAGGCAGTTATGCTTCTAAAAGAGGAGGAGTTAGCATTGGCTATCAGCTCCAGAGATCAAGCTTTAAGGGAAAGGGATACGGTCCAATGTAAGGTGGAAGCAATACTGACTAACACAGAGCGGGACAAGCAAACTTTATTGAGGCAGGTTGCTGATATCCAGGCTGAGAGAGACAAAATGTCAGAGAGTCTGGAGAAAGCCCTCATGTCCAATGAAAAGCTTCAAGAAGTTGGACTTGAACTGCAGAAAGACAATAAATCCCTCAGACATCAACTGGAAATATCAACCTTAGAGCTGAGAGAGGTGAAAGCAACCCTTGAGGAACAAAGGGTTACTGCAGTAGAAAAACATGTACTACTACAACTCCAGTTAGATGAACTGGGTATACAGCTAGCTGAAGAGAGGGAGGCCAAGATAGCTCTGCAGCAACAGATTAAGGTCCAGGAGGAAGAGGACACCGTATCTGAAACGTTAAATATTGTACAAGCAGCAGGTGAGCGGCCACAGTACAATACAAGATGTCTGGAGAAAAAGACTGTGATTAAGAATGCAATTAAATGTAAGCTTTATGAGTTAAGTGAAGGAGGGTCCATGCATGGTGCTAGGAGTACTGACCAACTAGTAGAGCAGCATGGCAGTAAGCTGCTCCAGGGAGCAGGTGGTCCCAGGTCCGGTAGAAACCCTACTTCAAAGGTAGAGCCTTCTACAGCTGACCGTAAGGTACACCGTTTACATGCATCTAGGGTAAATGACCATAAACATGGGCTTGGCATCAAATGGAGTGATGGTGAACAAGCTACAGGGAAACAGCTTGAAGATGGTGTGCGCTTGGCTGTATCGTGTAGACCACACAGGGTAGACCTTCTTAATGGACAAGCTACGATGGTCATCATTTGTACAGAGAAGCGACGTGGCTGTGCAAAGTGTTACCCATTCACTGATCATTGCAGAAACCCAGAAGGGCAGATGGATACAAGGAGGAAGTATCCACTACCGGGCCACATTTATGGTGTGTGGAAAGGAAAGCCCCCTGATGCCAACCTAAGAGGGACGTCATCAGCAGAGCTGCTTAGTCCCATGGTCGCTCAGCCCCATGGTTCTGAGCTGGTGGGGAGGATATGTGACAGTGTGAACCCCAGGGAGATGCTTAGTGTCGCATTTGGGTACAGGTGCTATCCAGATCGTAAATATGGGTCCCTGGGGTGGAGCAATTGGAGAGCAGGGTGGGCCAATGCTCCATTTCCCCATTTTGTGGAAACTCCATGCCGGGTTTTCCATGAGGCAAGAAGTCCACAGGATCCGGTCCGGGATTTCTATGAGGCTGACATCAGGCACAGGTGCTGGACATTAAAAACCTAGCTCCCAATTGGAGCCCTCTCTAACTTAACTATGCTGGTCTAGACTGACCAGCCTAATCACTCACTACTTCAACCTCCCAGCCAGACCCAGCTACGCCAGGCTCTGGAAAACCTCCCCCAGACAGCACACACAATGTCCAGGCAGGTATTGCCTCACTTGGCTCAGGGATGATCTTGTTCAGGGCCTCTCCTTGCCCTGGGAGCACAGGGAACTTCCTCTTCCCCCAACAGTCTCCCTGAGTATCAGGCTCCAGGGGTTTTTAATGTCCAGCACCTGTGCCTGATGTCAGCCTCATAGAAATCCCGGACCGGATCCTGTGGACTTCTTGCCTCATGGAAAACCCGGCATGGAGTTTCCACAAAATGGGGAAATGGAGCATTGGCCCACCCTGCTCTCCAATTGCTCCACCCCAGGGACCCATATTTACGATCTGGATAGCACCTGTACCCAAATGCGACACTAAGCATCTCCCTGGGGTTCACACTGTCACAACATATTCATTAATGCATTCTCACAAATTCATCCACATTAATTCATACTCACTCAGACAATTCACCCACATTAATTAATTTTCTCACTCATTCTCCCTCTTTATTTATTTCAAAACTTTTACTACCCCCTTCCTCACTAGCTACCTATCCTCTCTTTTCTCACTAGTTACCCCATCTCACTCCCTTCTCACTATCTACCACCCCTTTGTAGTTCATTTACCTTGTAGAAGTCCTGCGGTGGGAGCACATGGCCTCTGCCTCACTGCCCTGCGACGGTGCACACTGCTTCACTGCTGAGCGCTGTAATATGACATCATTTTCCAGCGCTCAGCATGACTTGCAGGCACCACGACCGAGCTAGAGGCCTCTCGGAGGAGAGTGAGGGGCGCCGAGCTGTTGTTGAAAACGTATTTTTTTTTTTAAATGACGCCGTTTCAATTCCGGGACAATACATTGAGGCTGCCTGGGACCAGGTACTTAAAGTCCCATTGCGTGACTGTCCTGGGCAATCCGGGACATGTGGTCACCCTAGATGTAGAGTGACCACTAGAAGGGAAAATAATAAAGTGTTAGTAGACATGAAATATGTGTGACACCAAACATTTCAGGACTGTTTAATCATCCAGGAGATGAAGGTCCAGTGCCACTTGGTTTTACCAACTATACAAGTAACCCAGAACACCCAGAATGCTGTATGTCAGTAAAACATAGACTCTAACACAAAAAGTGTTTAAGCTTGTAGTCCTCGTTTAGTCCCGTAGGAAAAAGGGAATCTACTAATCCACATTGTCTCTTTCTGTTTCTAAAGTTGTTCTCTGTTGCCACCTTTATGTAGTAGGGGTACTTGATCTATAGCTTGGAAATGTATTTGGCTGTACAGATATACTGTATTCCCTGATGCATGCCTTAACCTCTAGTGGTTTCCGTGACATAGATACACTGTATGGACATGTAAGGCAGTGGACCTTGTTGGATGGAACATCAACTGAATATATATTTTCTACAATCTTTTATTTTTAATTGTATGGTGTTCCAAACTCCTCTTTTCAGCATAAAAATTATTTAACACTGTTGCATTCACAGTGACATAAAACATACAGGTTATACATATAAAAAATATCCCTCCACTTAAGGGTAAAATAAAAGTCATCCAAACAACATAAATCCAGACTGCTCAGTGTTGTCACTGTCTGCATGAGATCCACAAACGAACCTCCTGTTCAAGTGAAGGTGTATTTATTTTAAGCCCACAGTAACTGCTACATTAGCAGATACCAATCAGCTAGATTGCAGTACTGGGCTTAGACTACTGCAAGCATTTTAACCCTTTCTTCAGGGAAACACTTATACACACCATCAGAGGACAAAAAACATGGACTATTATAGTCTTTTATGGGGACTTTCATGGCATTACATTTTACATACATAGACATTAATATGTAGTTGCCCCCCCCCCTTGCAGCTATAATAGTTTCCACTCTTCTGGGAAGGCCTTCCACAATATTTTGGAGTGTTTCTGTGGGGATTTTTGCCAGTAGAAGATCAGGCACTGATGTCGGATAAGAAGGCCTGGTTCACAATTCATCCCAAAGGTGTTCACTGGCATTGAGGTCAGGGCTCTGTGGGTCTTCCAGACCAAACCCATCCAACCATGTTTTTTACGGACCTTGCTTTGTACACTGTTCCTACAAAGTTGGAAGCATAGCATCCAAAATGTCTTGGTATGCTGAACCATTAAGATTTTCCTTCACTGGAAGTAAGGGCCCTAGCCCAACCCCTGAAAATCAGCCCAACCCATCCGCCAGACTCATTAGACTGCCAAACAGTGAAGCATGATTTGTCACTCCACTGCTCCAGAGTACCGTGGCGGCATGCTTTATACCACTTGATCAGATGCTTGGCATTGTACTTGGTGATGTGATGCTTGCATGCAACTGCTTGGCCATGGAAACCAATTCCATGAAGCTCTTGCTGCACAGTTTTTTTGCTAATATCAATACTAATGGAAGTTTGAAACTCTTAAGCCAGGGGCGTCCAACATGCGGCCCGCGGGCCAAATGCGGCCCGCGAGACCTCGAGGTGCGGCCCGCGTAAGATCGGCAGCCAGGGCAACTGATCTTACGCGAGCCGCACCTCAAGCCCTGCTACTTACTTGTGGGAGGGACTTCTGGACTGCACACAGAGGAAGCGGAGTTCACGTGACATCCTACTTCCTCTGTGCTTTAGCAGAGAAGGCAGAGGGAGGCCGCGCCCCCTGCTGAAGTCTGTAAGCGGCATCGAGGAGCTGCCTTGCAGGTAAGGAGGTGGGGAGGGTGTTTGAATGAGTGTGTGTGATTGAGGGAATGAATCTGTGAATGAATGATTATATGAATAAATGAGTGTGTGTGTGTGTGTGTGATAGCATGGATGTGTAAGTGCTGGAACCTAGGCATGATGGGACTGTGATTGCTGTTAGCAATCACACTCCTATCATGCCAAGTCAGCCAGTACATGCTGAAACCTGGCCAGCTGCCCCCCTTGTGTATTGATGCTGCCAGCAGTATGGGGTCTGCACTTACAGCCACCCTGTACCAGCATGTACTCGCTGACTTGGCATGATAGGAGTGTGATTGCTAACAGCAATCACAGTCCCATAATGCCTAGGTTCCAGTATTTACTGGATGGATGTGTAAGTGCTGGAACCTAGGCATGATGGGACTGTGACTACTGTTAGCAATCACACTCCTATCATGCCAAGTCAGCCAGTACATGCTGAAACCTAGCTAGCTGCCCCCTTGTGTAGTGATGCTGCCAGCAGTATGGGGTCTGCACATCACTTACAGCCACCCTGTACCAGCATGTATTGGCTGACTTGGCATGATAGGAGTGTGATTGCTAACAGCAATCACAATCCCATAATGCCTAGGTTCCAGTATTTACTGGATGGATGTGTAAGTGCTGGAACCTAGGCATGATGGGACTGTGACTACTGTTAGCAATCACACTCCTATCATGCCAAGTCAGCCAGTACATGCTGAAACCAAGCTAGCTGCCCCCTTTGTGTTGTGATACGGCCAAAAGTATGGGGTCTGCACATCACTTACAGCCACCCTGTACCAGCATGTATTGGCTGACTTGGCATGATAGGAGTGTGATTGCCAACAGCAATCACAGCGAGCACAGTCCCATAATGCCTAGGTACCAGCATTTACTGGTTGCCTGGGTTGCCAGCATTTACTGGTTGCCAAGTCATATTGCTAATTTTGTCCAATTGTGTGTTACCTACTTTTATTAAAAATGTGAGTTTTTATTATTATTTTTAAAGGTGGGGGTCATTTTCGGTTTTGGCTAAGTGAACCCTGAATGTTTTGGTCCAGAATTTTCATTTTGGTTCATCCCTAGAATAAATCTAGGGAATCCTGAATTTGTAGTCGCAAAACTTTCTAGGCCCAGAAATCAGTGAGAGGAAAAGTAAAGGTTTTGTGTCATTTTACTTTATTTTAATCTGCATATTTTATTAAAGGCCATATTTTTTGTCACAGTGAAAAATGAGTGCGGCCCGCGCACGTATACAATTCTGATGAAGTGGCCCACTGCAGAAAAAACTTGGACACCCCTGTCTTAAGCTATCAGCAGAAAGCTGGTGACTTTTATGCACCATGTGCCTCAGAACCCCTATGCTGTGACTTTACGTGGTCTTCCACTTTGTGGTTGAGTTGCTGCTATTCCTAAATGTTTCCACTTCCCAATAATACCACCTACAGTTGACTGTGGAATATCTAGCAGGGATGAAATTTCATGAGCTGACATTGCCTCCTTTCACAGCACAACACTTGAATTCACTGAGCTCTTCAAACAAATGCTTCTAAATGCAGACTGCATGGCTGAATTCAATAATTAAGAGGTGTATCCCAATACTTTTGTCCATATAATGTATATGCAAAGAGATTTTAGAAGTAAATAGAATAGTCTGCATTGCAAGTAAAAATCTTCCAAAGCATGTATTGTTGAATGTTTGTGTCTCACATTTACCTGTTTCCATGTCCACCTTAACTAGGGAGTCCCACAAATTGGGTATACAGAAGACTGGTATTGTAGGAAATTCAGAATACATATAGTTGGTAATGATACCAAATACGTTTAGTTCCTATTTAAGTCTAAAACTGGGTTGTAGTGAAATAGAAGTATAGTTCTCTGTGACTCTGAGCCAAGTTTTAATCTCAGAGATATCTTTTTTTATCTGTATCACAATTTTCTCACCAATGCCCCGCTCGTATCTGCCAGTTTAATAACAATGTATGGATCTTTATAAAGGTTCTCAATCACTTCTCTACCAGGTTGATGTAGTTAGGGAAGTATAAAAGTACCCTTTGGTTTTTAGACCGTCTATCAGGTCCCATTCAGGCTGCGGAGCTGCTTCTCTCTAGTTCCCCTGTCACGCTACAGTTCCACTGTCTCGCTACAGTTCCCACTTTGCTGTAATCCATTCCTGGATTTCCTTCTGCTCTGCCGTTTACTTCTGATACTTTGTTTCAGTCCTTCTCTTAGCTTCAGCTTCTGTTTCCTTTATAAGGTGTGCCCCACCCGTTTGTTATGTTTGTCTCAGTCTGCAGTCTAAAGGTATGTCCTTCTCTGTTCTGTGTATAGATTTAATGTTTAAATCTATACACAGATTTAAACATTAAAATCTGTGTTAAATCTGCATGGAGGAATGGTCCAAAATACCAGCAACAGTGTGTAAAAACCTTGTGAAGACTTACAGAAAACGTTTGACCTCTGTCATTGCCAACAAAGGGTATATAACAAAGCATTGATATGAACTTTTGTTATTGACCAAATACTTATTTTCCACCATCATTTGCAAATAATTTCTTTAAAAATCAGACAATGTGATTTATGGACTTTGTTGTCTCATTCTGTCTCTCATAGTTGAAGTGTATCTATGGTGAAAATTACAGGCCTCTCTCATCTTTGTAAGTGGGAGAACTTGCACAATTGGTGGCTGACTAAATACTTTTTTGCCCCACTGTAAATGTCCAAGAATCCTTTTATAAGCTCATCGAATGTTGGTATATATGGTCCATTCGCATATCAGCAAATTTTCTGATTTAACACCTAACAAATGCTGGAGATGTCATAGGTCAGTTGGAGCTTTCTATCATATTTGGTGGGAATGCGAAAAATCTATTCATCAATATACTTCTCATTTATTTAAGCTTTTCTTGTTCCTTTTGGACTTTCCTCTGGAAAGAATCTCTCTCTCTCACTCTCACTCTCTCTCATCAAAATATGTATGACAAGATATTGAGAAAGCGAGAGGGTCCATATTGGTGGGAAATTATTGATCAAATGTAGCTTCAATAGAAAAATACTTCTATGTGACCTACTCTAACATGGATAAATACAATTCCTTAACATAGACAGATTCAACCATATCTGACTAGGCAAACACCATTGGCAGTGTCAGATCTGGCTATTAGGACCCCATTGGAACTTGTTTCTCCGTCACTAGTCAGGTTGTGTTTTTTCTTTTTCTTTCTGCTAAAGCTCCTTGTCACATATAACTATAATATTATGTTTGCTGTAGGATAGGTGTCCTAATATGTAATTTTAGAATATTGATAATTGTACATCTAGCTTATTAATATCTAATTTGATATGTTATGTAATATCTATATATTTATGCAGTTTTTGGACATTGTGAAATCTATATGTTTTAATATATTTAAATATAAAATTAGGTGTGATAAGTGCGAGGGAATGAGGTGTGAAAGGTGTGATGGGGTGAGGTGTGATAGGTAGGCATGAGGTATGACGATAGAGTGAGGATGTTTTTGTTTATGTGTATAAGGGTTTCTGTTGCAGTGTTCTAGTGCATAAATACATGCAAGCCCTCCCTTGTCTATAACCAGTGGCAAAGTTTGGAATATCTGTCATATTTTGCTGGAAGTAGTTATTATAAAGTTCACTGCTTTTTATATTTTGTATTCTGTACACAATTGTCCATTTAATAGCAACTTCTATTATTATTATTATTTCTTTTATATAGCGCCATCAAATTCTGTAGGGCTGTACTATGGGTAGACAGGACATAAGTAGTATGTAACATAACAATTTGACTTACAGAAACAACAAGTTAGGGGGGCTCTGCTCAAAGGAGCTTACAATCTAGAGGATGTATACAAATCTTCATTCATAGTTAAAGTCAACAAATTATGCTTGCTTTCTTTCTGATATTTAAAATCTTTTTCAATGCAACAGTAAGTTACATTCAATAAAAACAAGGAGAAAAGGTAATTGTATGAGACACAATATGCCCTCCACAGGGAGATGCAAATCAACTACTGAATCACTGTTAATTAAACAAGGTATAATTTGTTTATAGGCTTCTATGGAAACGAATGCATATTACATGCTAAATAAGTGAGTGACTGAGCTATGTGGGCAGTTGTTTGACGCAGAAATGCATAGTCTCCTGTATGAAGATAAAATATTCCTTCTGAAAATACTATTGCATATAATTAACCCCTTAATGACAAGACTGTTTCTTTCACATAGTACATTTTGGGACAAAGGCTCTTTTTTCAGTGTTGCTGTTTAGCTGTAATTTTCTCATTTTGTGCACCCACACACATTATAGATTGTTTTTTTTTTTCCAGGACAAACAGGGCTTTCTTTAGATACCATTATTTTTATCATATCATTTAATATGAGACAAGGTAATTTTTTATAAAAAATCACCATATTTTATCATTTTTTATAGTAAATTTATAGTAAATAAATATGGTAAAATATGGTGATATTTTGTTTAAAAAATTACTTTTTCTCACTTTTGAAAAATCTTTTACTCATCTACAAAAACTGTTTTTTCTGCACATTATAAGGGAAATAAGTACTAGCAGCGTTTTGTTATTTCAAAACCATTTTTTCCCCCAAATCTGGTAATTCTGCCCCATGTTCTATTTCTGTTATCTTTGAAGCCGGCCAATGCAATTTACCCCAAGATATTTCAAGTGCTGGTATTTTAAACCTTTCCATGCACTAATTCTACCACCAGCCTTTGTTAAACTTTATGGTAGTAAAAAATGTTTGTATTTTTTTCACACACTTTGTACACCGGGTATAAAGTTACCACTCCTGGTATATGTCACTGCCAAACAACACCCCGATCTGTGTTCAGCAACATCTCCTGAGCGCAGTGATAACCCAGATGCATGGGTTTGTTGGGTTATTTTGGAGGTTAAAGACCACCTTTGTGAGGTGTGTATTTTTTTGCCATTTAGACATCTGGTCAGTCTGTGCCCACGTCCCATATTTGGGGCATCTTTGAAGCCGGCCAATTCAATTTACCCCATCAAATCATACATTTTTTAAAACTAGGCACCCTATGGGCATTTAGAATGCCAATATTTTAACTCTTTCCATGCAGACATGTTTGTGAAGATATAGCGTATTTGCTTGATTATAAGACGACCCCCCCCAAATCTGAATATTCATTTAGGAAAAAAAGAAAAAACCTAAATATAAGACTACCCTATAGGAAAAAAGTTTTACCAATAAATGTTAATTCATGTAAACTATGTAAATATAGAAATGCCTTATACCCCCTATATGCCACTGTGTCCCATGATATGCCTTTTAACCCTCTAAATGCCACTGTGCCCCATGATACACCTTTTAACCCCCCATGATATGCCTTTTGACCCCCTATGTGCCACTCTGCCTCGAGAAATGCCTTATACCCCTATATGCCACTCTGGCCCATAATATGCCTTTAACCCCCTAAAGCAACAGAGAATAATCGCTAAACCGACATACCCCAAAAAAGGCAAAATTGCTCTGGGCTTTGAGGTACCAAAAACCCCTGGGATTGAAGGGGTTAAGCTTCACTTGCAGTCCTTGGTTCTTTTGATGTTCATTTTCTTTGAGAAATCCAGGTGCTGTGGTTTCAGTGGGATGTGTCCAGGCCAGGGCTTATCTTTGTACAGTATTTCCCCTGTCTCTGTTTTTGCATTGGCCCTATTCTTTTGTGTTTTAGTTGTTTTTTCCTGTTTCCACCTTTGCTGTTACTGAAGGCACAAGGCGTCTCAGACCCTATCATCTCCAATAATACTAATGTCTTTTCCTTCACTTATCATGAGGAGTTCTTCTTCTTTCCATAGCTTTAATACGTCCTGTTCAATCCCTTTTCTGTTGTGTTGTGTCTTTGAAGCTAACGTTCCCTCACTTTATTAGTCTCTACCGCTTCTGCTGGGAGGCTGTTCCATTTCTCTACCACTCTAAGAGTAAAACTTCTTTACATTCCATCTAAGCCTCTAACTCACTAGTTTCAGATTATGACCTTGTTTAACCATTTTCCTAAGGCCGCTATCTCTTACTCTTCTAGACTATCCTCTTTCATTGTTTTCCTCTTTTACCCATATTCTCTGGTTTGCAATTCATGTTTTACCCTTTTTTCTTTTTTTTTTTTTTTGCTTATAACATTTTGTTGTTTGAGGTTGTTGTTGTTGTTAGAATCTTGTTGGATCAGCATGAGTTAATATTCATTGTACATATTCCAGATAATGAAACATGTCACATAAATTATACAATGTTTTGCTCAGTATAGCATAGTCAATGTAATCAAAGTACAGATTTGAAACATAAGAAAATCCAAAATGCCCGTTAAGTGCCAGTTAGATCAAATGTGAACCATTGTATGGTTTATACACTTGGTCATCCTCTCCATCTGATAAATATGCGAGTGTCCCCAACACTTTCCTACTAGTAGGTGGATCAGTCTGATTGTTTCTTGCAATGATTACTTTAACAGATAAAAGTAGGAACTCCAGTAACCTGTGATATTTAATTTTTATATGCTGAGGGATGGCCACCAAAATGTGCAATTGATTGACACCCCACTTCCTGATAAACCTAAAAAAAATTGGGGGACAAGAAATCTTTAAAAAACACACACACACAAATAAAAAACAAAAATAATTATAACAGAAATGAAACCATGTGAATATGGAGCTTGTGTTGACCCAGGAGAACATGGATACATATAATAATTAAAAATATTGCAATTGTGAATAACACATTTCGACCATTTTATCCAACTTTTCTTGTAATTTTTGAAATTAGGCAAAGATTCCCGTATTGAACAGATCTACCAGTTTGTCTATGCCTCGTTTAGCATTTTAATGTTTTATTATTATTATTATTAACTTCCCCTCTGTCAGTACTGTATGTCCCATTCTGCTCTCCTCTGCTTGCTTCTATTAAATTGAAGTCTCCCTCAACAGTTTGTTTCCACTCTGCTTTTAGTTCCCTGGCCAAATGTTCTTTCTCCTAATCTTTTTGCTTTCTCCTTTGTCAGTACATTTATTTATATAGCGCCAGCAGAATCCACGGAGCTGTGCCGTTTTCTGCCATGCCATGATCATTTCTGGCTGTGAGTGCACCATCTTCATCTCGCATGCCTTTACCAGGGGATTTCAATTGGAGATTTCCACGATGCCTTTTTCCTTTCTGTCTGTGTCCATCCTCAGTCTCTCCATGTCTTTTCTGGTCAGTCACATTGATCCTGTATATGATTTTTCTTTCTGAAAATGTAATTATTTTGTTGGAGGGGATTGTAGATCAGTTGTACAGCCTCTCAACCAGAAGTGGTAGAGTTTAGTAGGGTAATGGAAGATAAACATTTGCCGGGAAATCGTATAGCTGCCCTGAAACAAAGACAAGGACTTCAGCGTTAAGAAACACACAGGCTAGATGGGCCCAATGGTTCATATTGTAATTCAATCTCTCTGTCTGTTCGTTTTGGAAGAAAATATGGCCAATGTGGTCCCACAGGGTACCTCACAATAGCCAAGGGAGTGTGGCACCACAATATCTCTTAAGAATATTGGCACCATAATTACAGTAAAGTCTTTAACACTGTCATACTTTCCTGAAATAGAGCAAGAAATGATTGTGGCCCATCCATGGAGACTGGCTAAAGAGAAGACTTAGCCCTTCGTTAAAGGTAAGACCTTTCTGCTTAACAAAAATCATCTCCCCCTCTGTGTGTAAAGAGCAGTGGGTGTTGTTTTACAATATGTGTTGCCATGTAGGTTACCGTTGTATTCTAATGGCTTTCCCCACAGACACCACCCTGAGATGATTGTTTTTGGTGGCAATTGAAATAAAATCCTTTCCCTTAGCTATACTCTTAGTCCCCAGGTGCCTGTTGGTGTTGAGGACCTGCTTATCACAAGGTTGTAAGAGAAGCATTTAGTGTCATTGTCTAGGACAAGATTTGGTTGAGATCTCATACTCGAGAGATATGTTTGGCTAATATGTTAAGCTGTCAAACACCCTGCATTATGTTAAGACTACAGTTTCATTGGAACAGGAAAAGACCAAAATATTAAAGCTTCTCCTTTAGTGTATCTTCTTTCCAAAGTTATCCCCAAAATGTTTCCATACTTTCAGTTTTTGAACAAATGCAATAATTACATGAAAATATAAAATTCGGGGTACTGTTGCCAAGAGCAAGAGCGAGTGCCATTAAGGTCTGTGATGCTCCTGAATGCTGCATTGGCTATTGTCTGGGCCAGTGCACTATTGGGTAAAAGAGGGCTAGGTGGTAAGGCAAATTGCTTGCCTCAATAGAACAGCCTTTTAAGGTGGCTCATTAAGTTGTTTTCTGCTTTACAAGCGACAGTGGTGGACTCCAGAGATTTGACAGAGACCCTGGCAATGATGAGAAGATCTGACATTCTAGGACATGCCGTGAGCCCTTGCAGCTGGTAAGACTAACATGAACGTGCGATCAGAGGCAAGATGGTCCGTAGTTGTGCAAGCATTTGCAAAACCACCATTATGTGTGACCACAGAGTGTGGAACCAGCCTTTGAGTGATCCTTTCAACGAGTGAGTATGAACATGTAGGTTTATTTTTATTAAGTACCAATACCGTCTGCGCAGCACTCTCTCCATGTCGCCCTTCTGTCCATTCCTCCCGTCAAACAGTTCTGCTGCTCATAGACCCTCCTCTTCCTCTTGTTCCCTTGATACAACTGTTTCTTTGCCTCCCTGTTTCATTCCCCTTTTGTATGCTTCTCTCTTTGCTTAATTCTGTAAGTGTTGCGACCCCCCCTAAACAATTCCGTCATCTGCTTCAGTCCTCTAATACCTCCCCGCCTAAAAGTTTTAAGGAAGACGCTCCCTTTTGCCACTTGTTTCACCAATCATTACTTTTACCAACCCATACTGACCGCCCCTTGCCTATTCTCCCCTCCTTATTTAACATAGCATTGCCAATTTAGTAACATCACCCCCCCCTCTATCCTTTCCTTCTTCCCTTAACGGTCTGATCTCAGTGGCCATGTTACAGCTAAATGCACTACCAGCCTAAAATTGTCAGGTCCCTTACCCTTGTTAAAATCTTTGATTCCATAAGAACCATTCAGCCCATCTAGTCTGCCCATGTAAAGACTCTGACATTAATCCAAGTCCTTGATCTCGTTTTAGAGTGGGGGAAGGCTTTGTGCCTGGCCGTGCATGTTTAAACTCCCCCACTGTTTTAGCCTCTGCCAGTTTAGCTGCCCGGGTACAGGTTACCCATTTGAAAACATGTAAAAACCCTGGTATGTATTAACTCTCGCTCTATGACGTTCCCTCTGGTATGTTATTAGCCCTGGGGGACTGCCCCACTCCCAAGGCAGTCCCCCAGTGCCACACATCCAGCAGCAATGTCACACGATCGCTGTGATGAGTAATCACAGCGATCGTGTGACCGTTACTGCAGATGCTCTGCCTCTCTCCTCCATCTGAGAGAGAGACAGAACATCGTGCAGAGCTGCAGAAAAAAAAAAAATTAAAAATCAGTACATAACCACCCATAACTTACCCTAAATTAACCATTTACTCCCCACGATCTACAAAAAAAAAAAAACTAAAAAAAAAAACCTAAAAAAAAAAATTGGGTTTAGTTGGCGAGTGCCCTGTAATGTCCAGAAAACCACAAAAAACTAGGCATGTGGGGTATTTCTGTAATCAGGAGAGGCGGCTGTACACTATAGGCTGTATTTCTCTGCCGTAACACATACCCTGTGCCAAAAATCCTCAGCAACACAGAAGTGTTGGTGAAAAAAGTGCACGAAATTAGAGCAACGGCTGACTTTGGCAGTGATTGGCGGCCAAATGGTTGCATGAAAATTGTCCAAATGCTCCTGGTGAAAGACTCTGGTAGACCGCTTTCCAAAAATGTGTACTTTTATGGGAACATGTTCTCCTGGGGGACTGCTAAGCTGCTTCATAGATAGCATTGGCTTAGCACACACCGTGATCCAGTTTGCCGGCACGTTACAACTTATGCCCAGTAATGTCCAGAAAACCACAAAAAAACTAGGCATGTGGGTATTTCCGTAATCAGGAGAGGTGGCTGTACACTTTAGGCTGTATTTCTCTGCCGTAACACATACCCTGTACAAAATATCCTCAGAAACACAGAAGTGTTGGTGAAAAAAGTGCACGAAATTAGAGCAACGGCTGACTTTGGCAGTGATTAGCGGCCAAATGGTTGCATGGAAATTGTCCAAATGCTCTTGATGAGATACTCTGGGTTGTGTGCTTTACAGAAATATATACTTTTATGGGGGTATTTATAATTAAGGGGGTGCTAAGCAGCCCCAAATGAAACATAGGTCTACTAAAGCAAAATGTGAAAATTTCACGCTTGGAATCTATAACGCGCATGGTCCCGTTTGTGCCCTGTAAACAGGGCCGGACTGGCCCACCGGGATAGCGGGAAATTTCCCGGTGGGCCGGAAGGTCCGTGGGCTGGGCGGCCATGAAGACAGCCGCTGAGCTGCCCCCCAGGCTGCCCGAAAACTAATCAAAGCAGCCGCTGGGTGCTGATGCGGCCGGCCACACGGCCGGCATCAGCACCCAGCAGCCGTGTGCGATGGCCGTCAAGTGATGGGAGCAGTGTGAGGGGTGAAAGCTCCGCCCCCTCGCACTGACCTTTCACCCCTCACGCTGCTCCCATCACTATGCGGCCATCAGATTGCTGGGAATGTAATCTGAGCGGCCGGTGCGTGCTGATGCCGCCGGCCGCCTCTGCTTTAATACTTTTTTTTTACTTTATATGGCGAGCCGATCCAGCTTACCATATAAATAAAAAAAAAAGTGTTAAAGTAGCTCCGGCCGGCGGCATCAGCACGCACCGGCCGTTTAGATTACATTCTCGGCAGTCTGATGGCTGCATAGTGATGGGAGCCGCGTGAGGTGGAAGCTCCGCCCCCTCGCACTGCTGCAGCACCGGATGTCAGGTCAGTGGCATCCTGTCAGCATAGAGGAGAACAGTGTGCAGCTACCAGGAAGTCAAGAGAAGTAGAAGGTGAGTAAAATAATGTATTTTTTGTACTGTATAATGTTTTTTGTATTTGTTAAAAACAAAAAAAATCGGCATGTGTGTGTATGTAAGTGTGTCCCTCCATATGCCACTCTGCCTCCAGAAATGCCTTATATCCCCCTATATGCCACTCTGTACCATGATATGCCTTTTAACCCCCTATATGCCAGAGTTGCATATAGGGGTATAAGGCATTTCTGGATGCAGAGTGACATATAGGGGGTCAAAAGGCATATCTGGAGGCAGAGTGGCATAAAGGGGGTTAAAAGGTATATCATGGGGCAGAGGAGCATATAGGAGGGTATAAAGCATATCGGGGAGGCAGAGTGGCATATAGGGGGCATACGGCTTTTCTGTAGGCAGAGTGCCCCATGATATGCCTTTTAACCCCCTTTATGCCACTCTGCCTCCAGAAATGCCTTATACCCCCCTATATGCCACTCTGTCCCATGATATGCCTTTTAACCCCCTATATGGCAGAGTGGCATATAGGGGGTTAGAAGGCATATCATGGGACAGAGTGGCATATAGGGGTATAAGGCATTTCTGGATGCAGAGTGACATATAGGGGGTCAAAAGGCATATCTGGAGGTGGAGTGGCAAAAAGGGGGTTAAAAGGCATATCACGGGGCAGAGGGGCATATAGGAGGGTTGGGGCATGTCAGGGAGGCAGAGTGGCATATGGGGAGTAAAAGGCATTTCTGGAGGCAGAGTGGCATATAGGGGATTAAAAGGCATATTATGGGGCAGAGTGGCATATAGGAGGGTATAAAGCATATCAGGGAGGCAGAGTGGCATATAGGGGGGCATAAGGCTTTTCTGGAGGCAGAGTGCCCCATGATATGCCTTTTAACCCCCTTCATGCCACTCTGCCTCCAGGAATGCCTTATACCCACTATATGCCACTCTGTCCCATGATATGCCTTTTAATCCCCTATATGGCAGAGTGGCATATAGGGGGTTAGAAGGCATATCATGGGACAGAGTGGCATATAGGGGGTATAAGGCATTTCTGGAGGCAGAGTGGCATATAGGGGGTTAGAAGGCATATCAGGGGGCAGAGTGGCAAGCCTGGGGGCAGAGGTGCATAACTCAGGGGTAGGTTGTCAAATGAAAGGAAATAAAAACCAAACATGTCTCAATCATAGCTTTTATTAAATATGGAAAAAAATAGTCTACATGAATTAATAAAGAAATAAACGTTTCTTACCAGAATATCGTGAAGAATAATGCGATCAGTGTTTTGTTCCACTGAATAAAATGGAACTCTTTCATCTAAAAATGTTCGCAGTAGTAAATGTTTTGATCCCATTCTGTGTAATGTATTTCATTTATTAGGGCCTTTCAACACTTTTGCTTTCTGGCATTTTAATACAAATAATGAGATAAAAAGAATGGCACATAGTGTGAGTCGGGTATGTATAAGGGGTGCGTGTGGGTATAAGAGCTTCACCGTGAGATAAACTATATGGGGCTGGTCTCCAAATTTTTCCAGGGCTGCTTTTCAGTCCCAGTCCGGCCCTGCCTGTAAAGTCCAGAAAACCACAAAAAATCTAGGCATGTGGGGTATTTCCGTAATCAGGAGAGGGGGCTGAACAATTTAGGATAGATTTCTCTGCCGTAACACATACCCTGTACAAAAAATCCTAAGAATACTACAAAATACTAAGACGCGTTGGTGAAAAAAGTGCAGGAACTAATTTCTGTGGCCACCTTTGACAGTGATTGGTGGCCAAATACCTGCATGTAGAGTGCCCAAATACCCCTGATAGGATAGCCTGGATTGTCTGCTTTACAGAAATATATACCTTTGTGGGTGTTTTTGTTTTATTTGTTTAAAATTAGAGTTGCAGTCCCATCATACCTAATGTAAAAATTTACTGTCTCTTTACCTAATTTTGTGAGGATTCAGAGGGAAAATGTAAAAAAACTTAGATGTTTTTTTCTAATTTTTGCTAGTTTTTACAAAATTTCTAATTCTAAATTTTCAGCTAATCATCCAACTACCGTGTTTCCCCGAAAGTAAGACAGTGTCTTACTTTCTTTTTATCCCTAAAAGCCCCACTATGTCTTACTTTCGGGGTATGTCTTATATTGGGAAAAAATTGAGAGTGATGGGAGTTATGATGTACTTTTAGAGCATAATTAGATCATGAAAAAGACATTGGAAATGGTACAGCATAACACCCATCACTCTCACACACTTACCAATCAACACACCTACCAATCCACACGTATACCAATCCACACACATATACACAAATCCACACACGTATACACAAATCCACACACATATACACTAATCCACACACATATACCAATCCACACACATATACACCAATCCACACACATATACACCAATCCACACACATATACACCAATCCACACACACATACACCAATCCACACACATATACACCAATCCACTCTCACTTAATTCTTTCCTACCTTTCCTTTCTTCTTTCAGCTTCTTTTCCTCCTCTTCGCTCCTCTTCTTCAGTTCTGTCTTCTTCCTGGTTCAGAGGGCACGGACAGCGGTGGGCGCGGCTTCAGTGTTGTGCGCCGGGATCTGACAAGAAACCCCGGCGCACAACAGCTGTTGCCGCGCAGATCACAAGGGAGCGGTATCGGAGGTCATTAACAGACCTCCGGCTCCCTTGAGTGATTTTAAGCCGGGTTGAACCCGGCTTAAAATCACTCAAGGGAGCCGGAGGTCTGTTAAAGACCTCCGATACCGCTCCCTTGCGAGCCTGCTCCTCCAGCGGCGGACATTACTGTCCGTCTCTGGAGGGGTGCCGGGTGCCGCAGGTTGGCACCCCCTGGAGTGTGGCGCCCTGTGCGGTCGCACACCCCAAAGGTTGGCCCTGCTCTAAGGGGCCGGCCTTAGGGGTCTGCGGCCGCACAGGGTTTAAATAAAAACATCGGGGTTTTTTTTCAACTTTATTTAACATCCTCCATGTTAAATAAAGTTAAAAAAACTTTATTTAACATGGAGGATGTTAAATAAAGTTAAAAAAAAACCCCGATGTTTTAATTTAAATCCTGTGCGGCCGCAGACACGTAAGGCCGGCCTTGGTGGGGACTTCCCGGCCCCTTAGAGTGGCGGACCCGGCAAATCCCCCGTGTTTCCCCGAAAGTAAGACATATGTCTTACTTTCGGGGTACGGCTTATATTAGCCGACCCCTCTGAAACCCCCGATACGTCTTACTATCGGGGGTGTCTTACTATCGGGGAAACACGGTATGGTATCAAAAGAAAGCTCTATCTCTCCTTGAAAAAACAATATATAGTTTATATGGGTACACTATTCACAGGAAAAGAGATTCATCGCTGAACCGACATAGCGCAAAAATTGCTAAATTGCTCCGGGATTGAAGGGGTTAACTCACCCCTAGAGAATTTGTTTTCTTTAATCATAATAAACCCTGGCTTGATGTAAGGAAGACTTACACTAATCAGAGAATGGTGGATATGTTGAACAGCCTCTCAGCAGAAGAAGTTCCACAGAACCTGCCATTTTTACTTTTATTTAATATAATAAAATTTTAATTAATGTAAGGAAGATTTACTTTACCGAGGTGGTAGTGGATACGTAGAACAGTCTCCCAGCAGAAGAAGTTGAGGTTCACAGACCCTTGAGATTTTTACTTACATTAAGACTTTATTACATTAAATATTAGGGAGATTTACTTTACTGTATATGTGGAACAGCCTCCCAGCAGAAGCTTGAGGTCCACACAACCTATTTTCTAACAAAAAGGTAAAATAATTATTAATTTAATGTAATAAAGTCTTACTTTGATTTCTTCTCTCCTGATTGAAAACGAACAGGACAAAAATGTGTCTAAGTAATTTTTGGTCATTTGGACATGTATAGTCTGCAGGGCCGGCCCTACAATGGAGCCGACTGGGGCAATTGCCCCAGACGGCACTTTAGAAGGGGCGGCACTTTGCCGCCCGAAGCGGGGTTTTTTTTGAAGCAGAGGAGAGAGAGAGAGGGGCGCCGAGTGGTTTTCGCTTACCCGCTCGGCGCCCCTCTCTCTCTCCTTTGTGGCGAGTCTCCCTGTTCGGTCTCGGTGCCGGCTTGTAATGCAGAGCGCCGGAAGTGACGTGAATTTCCGGCGCTCAGCATTACAAGCCGGCACCGTGGCAGAGCAGGGAGACTCGCCGCAGGACTGTTTAAAGGTAAGTACCGGGGGGTAGATAATGGTGTCGGCGAAGTTTAAAATGCGAAGGCTTTATTTTAAACTTCGCCCCAGGCGGCGTTAAGTCTTCGGCCGGCCCTGGTAGTCTGTTTCACAGAACCTGAAAGAGCTAAGTTGATCATTTTGATAGGAGTGTGTAGTGTTTAGCCAGTAAATTGGAATTTGAGGAAGTAAGTAAACCCAACCTTATTCAAACTACAAAAGCAGTTTAATATGGTTCAGCACTGTCAATCAGCCTCCTTAATATGTATAGATTAATATTTAAATCCCTTTTATTAATAGTAAAAAAATATCTAAAGTGTATTTTTTTTGTGGAAATGTAACTGCCTGGAATTATTTTCCTACAAATTTTTTTTTTTTCATACACTACCACCCTCCCTAATTAAGACATGTAGTATGCCAATTCCTTCTCTAAAGGATTGAAAGTTAGGCCCACATAAACACGTAGAAAATGTTCATACATTGCATTTATAATATCTCAGAAAACTCAAATATTTATGGGTCATTTTTATAAATGTGTCAATAGACCGTGAGGAAGGCCCAGTGATCTAATAACAGCATTTAATTACAATTTAAAATATCAACCTTAAAAATATGAACTGACGGTGGGCAGCCCCGCTGACATTGCTAGGATTTCCCGCTGATGGGGGCGTTCCACCAAAGATGTCAGCGGGAAACACCCCCATTTTGTTACGCGCGCTGCCGCGGCTCCCTCTCCGGCTGCTAACGCCGACTCGCCGGGCGTCGGCAACCCCACCTCCGTCCCGCACGCGGGTTGCCGACGGGTTACACGCACCGCCGCTGCACTCACCTTGGCCGCTGGGTCCCCCGACGTCGGCGGCTCCGCCTCCGGTGCTGCCGCGGTCACTCGGGGGGCTTGCGGTCCTTCTTCGTCGGGCGCGCGCACCCGCTCACGCTCCAGGCACGTCGCCGCACGCACACGCCGGGAAACCGGCGGAAGTGCGCCATCTGGTGGTGGTTCCAGATACGCACCTAATATCAATTTAGGGCGCGACACGCTCTACGGCGCGGCTGATGACGTGAGTGTTTCCTTTCCTATTTAAACCCCATTCGTTTGCCTTGTCTTTGCCCGTTCTAAACGTTCTCTAGCGTTGGGTGTGCTATAGTTCTCATTCTAGTTTGATCTCTGCCTTGTGTACCGACCTCTTGCCTGTTTAAACGACCACGATTCTTCTCTGCCTGCCTACCAACCTGGACCTGTTTACCGTTTTGCACCTGATCTACCTGCCCTGACCTCGGATTGTTTTTGACCTTGCTGCCTGCTGTTGCCTTCGACCTCGGACTGTGTTCTGGACTTTCTTTAGCTGTGCTTACCTGCATTGTTGGATCCCTCGTCTACCTGACCGTAACAGTAGAACGGGCCATACATGGATCCCACGGATATGGCACGGCTGCAAGCCCGGCAGGATCTCCAAGACCAGCGTCTTGCCGCGCAGTCTACACAGCTCCAAACGCTGGAACAAAAGGTCGACGCAATGAACGATCTTCTGCGTTCTCTGACCGCCCTCCCGTCGGTTCATAGGGAGGTCTCCCACGAGGGCATGGGGGCTGTTGCTAGGTTCCCGCTACCCGAGAAGTATTCTGGGGACCCGAAGGAATGTCGCGGTTTCCTCAACCAGTGTATGCTCCACTTCCGAAACCATCCCCAGGCGTTCCAAACATCATCCAAGAGGGTATGCAAGAATCCTATCTGCTTGAGGACTGTCCCGCTTTTATGGAAGCCATACGAACTGTTTTTGATGCTCCGGGTTGTAAGGAGACCGCCGAGTCCTCTCTACTTGAACTCCAGCAAGGCCGTAAAACCTTGGCCCAATACACTGTGAAGTTTCGCACCCTAGCCCATGAGACCAACTGGGAAGAAGGCGCCCTCAAGGCCGCCTACAGAAAAGGACTCAACGAAAAAATCCAAGACGCCCTAGTGTACCACGACACACTTATGGATCTCGAAGAGTACATTGCCCTCTGTCTCAGGGTGGACAAACGAATCCAGGAAAGGACATCAGAACACAACAGAGGAAAAAGACCTGGGTCCTACACTCCAGGCCCCACAAGACCTTCTTCGTCTCCTCTTCCGTCCGTCTCCGCTTCGGATGAGCCCATGGAAATAGGAACCGCCCGCAAACTCTCCGAGGCCGAGAAAAGATACAGAAGAATACAAGGACTCTGTCTCTATTGTGGTCAAGCCGATCACTTGTTGCCTACCTGTCCTCTCAGACCGGTAAAAGAGAACGCTTAGGGATCACAGGAGGAAGCTCCCTAAGCGCATGCCGTTTCCCTATTCCTCCCAATACACGCATGACAGTACCCACCCAGTACTCCGTGGCCACACGGGCCTTCCTCGATTCTGGAGCGGCTGGCGTTTTTATGGACCAGCAATGGGCACTGACACATCGCATACCACTCCGCACCAAGGAAGCACCCTCTCTGGTGGCTTCTGTCGACGGCTCTCTTTTGGGAACAGGGATCGTCACTCAAGAGACCGAAACATTGACCCTGCGAGTAGGGGTCACACACCAGGAACAACTCACGTTTGAGTTAATCAAATCACCTCACGCCCCTCTTATCCTGGGATATCCGTGGTTCCGTCACCACAACCCGATCATAGACTGGCAAAGAGGCGAGATCCTATCATGGAGCCACCAGTGTCACAAGCACTGCATCATACCCTGTCGACGCCTCAATCTCATCCTCGAGATCGCTCCTACTGACCCCAGGTCTCTCGTCCCAAGACACTACTTGGACTATTTGGATGTGTTCTTCAAAAAAGACGCGGAGAGACTACCTCCACATCGGGCCTACGATTGCGCCATCAACCTGTTGCCAGGCTCCGATCCACCACGGGGCCGCACCTATCCGCTGTCTGAACCGGAGAACAAGGCTTTAGAACAGTACATCAAAGAAAGCCTGGAAAAAGGCTTCATTCGTCCGTCCTCATCCCCTGCTGGTGCCGGTTTTTTCTTCGTGGCCAAAAAGGAAGGCTCATTGCGGCCATGCATCGACTACCGGGGATTAAATCGCATCACTATAAAGAATCGTTACCCGCTTCCCCTCATCACAGAGATCTATGACCTCCTAAAAGGAGCAAAGATCTTCACCAAGTTGGATCTCATGGGTGCGTACAAGTTAATCCGTGTCAAGTCTGGGGACGAATGGAGGACGGCGTTCAACACCAGATTCGGGCATTACGAATACACCGTTATGCCCTTCGGGTTATGTAACGCCCCTGCTATATTTCTGGCCTTCGTCAATGACGTTTTCAGGGATATGCTCCTGTCCCACGTCATCGTGTACTTAGACGACATCCTTGTGTATTCTCCTACGCTTGAATCCCATCGACATCATCTGAGGGCCGTGTTACAGAGACTACGGGAGAACGGTCTGTACGCCAAGGCCGAGAAATGCGCCTTCGAGAAAACCAGTTTGCCCTTCCTTGGATATATTGTCTCTTCCGACGGTCTCCATATGGATCCGGCTAAACTCGAGGCCATCACAGCATGGCCTCTCCCACGTACACTCAAAGCCATCCAACGGTTCCTTGGCTTTGCCAATTACTACAGGCGCTTCATCTGGAACTACTCCGCCATAGCGGCTCCCATCACCGCCATGACAAAAAAGGGGGTTGATCCTACCCTATGGACTCAAGAAGCCAGAAAGGCGTTTGACAACCTGAAACTAGCCTTCATCTCGGCTCCTGTCCTTCTACGTCCGGATCCAACAAAACAGTATCTCCTGGAAGTCGATGCCTCTGAAGCCGGTGTCGGGGCTATATTGTCACAACGCAAAGAACAAACCACGAAATACCATCCCTGTGCCTTCTTCTCCAAGCGCTTTTCCGCAGCCGAACAAAACTATGACGTCGGCAACCGTAAGCTCCTGGCCATCAAAATGGCATTTGAGGAGTGGCGTCACTTACTAGAAGGTACCGAACAACCTGTGGTCGTTGTGACAGACCACAAGAACCTTGCGTACATTGAAGGTGCTAAACGATTATGTCCTACATAACCTACATCACCTACAGGCCAGGAACCAAGAACATCAAGGCTGACGCTCTATCCCGTCAATTCGATTATCAACACGATCAGCGCTGCGACGACCCCATCATACCCTCCACGCGGCTCATCGCCAGCTTGTCTACCCACACGATGAGCCGAATCCGTATGTCCCAAAGGACCATCCCGGCCAATGAACGTCCTCCTCCAGGTCGTCTCCATGTGCCTCCCAAATATCGCACGGACGTCCTTTGCTGGGGTCACAATTCCCTGCTGGCGGGTCACTCTGGCTTCCGGAAAACGATGTTCCTCATCCGTCATTCCTTCTGGTGCCCGTCCCTGGCCAGGGATATCCGGTCCTATCTCGCTGCCTGTCATACATGTGCACGACAGAAGTCCCCCCGGACACGTCCACAGGGTCTCCTGCATCCACTTCCCGTTCCTACGGCTCCCTGGACACACGTCTCTCTGGACTTTGTCGTGGATCTACCTAGGTCCCAAGGAAACACCACCATCCTAGTGGTTGTTGACCGCTTCTCCAAGCAGGCCCACTTTATCCCTTTGCCGTGCCTGCCTTCCTCTATGCAACTGGCCGACATCTTCATCAAAGACATTGTCCGCACACACGGTCTTCCTCTACACATGGTGTCCAATCGAGGCACGCAGTTCGTATCCAGCTATTGGAAACACCTTTGCCGTAAGCTCGGCATACAACACCACTTGTCGTCTGCCTACCAACGGAGAGAACGAACCAAACCCTCAAGCAATACCTGAGGATGTACAGCAATGTACGTCAAGACAACTGGGCATCTCTCCTCCCACTCGCTGAGATGACGTACAACGGGTCCCTGCACGAATCCATCGGCAGTACCTCGTTCTTTGCTGCATTGGGTTACCACCCGGTGATCCTGCCTCCTCCGTCTTCACGTTCCTCCTCTGCTGTGCCAGCGGTCGACCGTCGAGTGGCTGACATGCGGAAACATTGGAGTTCCCTACGCAACGTTCTCTCCAGTGCCCAGCATCGCTGTAAGCGAGCGACTGACGCCAAACGATCATCTCCCCCGGATTACAAAGTGGGTGACAGGGTGTGGTTGTCGACTCGCAACATCCGCTTGCGCCAACCGTCCAGGTCCTTGGGTCCCCGTTACATCAGGCCCTTTCGCATCAGTAAACGTCTTAACGACGTGTCCGTGTCCCTTGACCTCCCCCCTACCATGCGGATTCCTCGGTCCTTTCACGTCTCCCTGCTCAAGCCTTACGTCTCCAACCGTCACTCCGTTCCTTTCCAGCCTCCTGCTCCGCTTGTCGTCCGGGGCCATGACGAGTACGTAGTCGAGCGGATCCTCGATTCCCGTCGCGTGCGGAATGGTATCCAGTACTTTGTTGCCTGGAAGGGGTACGGTCCTGAGGAGCGGACGTGGGTGCCTGCTCGCTTTGTTCATGCTCCCCGTTGCGTCGCTCGCTTTCATGCACTTTGCCCTCTTCGTCCCGCTCCGTCGCGCTCGGTGCGCGCTCCTGGAGGGGGGGGGGTACTGTTACGCGCGCTGCCGCGGCTCCCTCTCCGGCTGCTAACGCCGGCTCGCCGGGCGTCGGCAACCCCACCTCCGTCCCGCACGCGGGTTGCCGACGGGTTACACGCGCCGCCGATGCACTCACCTTGGCCGCTGGGTCCCCCGAAGTTGGCGGCTCCGCCTCCGGTGCTGCCGCGGTCAAAGGGGGGCTTGCGGTCCTTCTTCGGGAAACCGGCAGAAGTGCGCCATCTGGTGGTGGTTCCAGATACGCACCTAATATCAATTTAGGGCGCGACGCACTCTACGGCGCGGCTGATGACGTGAGTGTTTCCTTTCCTATTTAAACCCCATTCGTTTGCCTTGTTTTTGCCCGTTCTAAACGTTCTCTAGCGTTGGGTGTGCTATAGTTCTCATTCTAGTTTGATCTCTGCCTTGTGTACCGACCTCTTGCCTGTTTAAACGACCACGATTCTTCTCTGCCTGCCTACGAACCCGGACCTGTTTACCGTTTTGCACCTGATCTACCTGCCCTGACCTCGGATTGTTTTTGACCTTGCTGCCTGCTGTTGCCCTCGACCTCGGACTGTGTTCTGGACTTTCTTTAGCTGTGCTTACCTGCATTGTTGGATCCCTCGTCTACCTGACCATAACACATTTAAAGGACAAGACCCCGCTCCCGCGACTCTGAGGATTCGGGTGTTGACCCAGAGAAGCGGGTTCCCAGGTATGATAATTAGCCTATATTTCTATAACTCCTGACCAACTGATGTTATGATAGCTACAAGATTCTTGTTAGAAGAGTTTGTATTGGAAAATTTGAGGGCACAATAAGTATAGTTATTTTTATTCTTTAGAATCAAATATTGATTATTTGTGAATGAAAATCTATTACATAATAGGTTAAATGGCAGTCTGATAATTATTAAATCCCCTATTATCAAAGTTCCACTTTTCTGCCAATGCCCAAGATTTAAATCTTTTACCACTAGTTTTAAGGCTTAAATAGTAGCATGTGTCAAATTACATTCAAATTATTTATTTTATTAATCTTCGCAAGAATTATTAAGCAATCTGCGATAACCAGATGAGTGGAGACAAGTTTATGCTCAATATTATGCTTAATAAAAGGAAAAAGCCAAAAGAGGCAGATAATCAATACACGAAGACTTCTCTATAAAAAAAAAAACAAAACAAGAAAATGTATCCAGATTTGGTTTATTCTAAAAGGTGAGGAAGCATACATATTACATATTTCATGTATTTTAAAAATATCAGGTGATGATAAGCCACCGTTTTAGGAAGAAGGATACCGTACTGGCTCGAATATAGGCCGCACCCGAATATAGGCCGCACCCTTAAAAGGTTTGGTGCTATTTTAAAGAAAAAAAAACACATAAGTGGAATGGTAAAACAGTATTTTATCTAATGAACAGGCATACATGTATTTTAACATTTTTGGTATCTATTATGCAGTTTGCCTGCATATGTTATATACAAACAGAAAAGCAATAGCCATTTTAAGGTCCCCCCTTAATTCATAATGCACTTTATTTATAGATATGCCCTCCTGCACCCTGATATGCCACTCTGCCCCCCAGATATGCCACAACTTACCAATGCACCCCCAGACTCCCTGGTGTCTAGTGTGGCTGGCCGGTGGGCATCTGTACGATGCGTGCAGATGTCCACAGCTGCCGGAGAGGAGGATCCAAGTCCCCTGCAATGCTGCGGGGGTTCTGGATCCTAACCCTGCTGCTTACCCACAGCAGGGATAAATGAAAGAAGAAAAAACACCTGCTTAGCGCCTGTAACTGCATGTCCTGGGCGCCAGGCGAAACGAACAGCACATCCCTGCGCTAAACCCCAAATATAGGCCGCACCCCCACTGTAAGAACCTAAAGTAGGGGAAAAAAGTGCGGCTTGTATTTGGGCCAATACAGTAATTGTTAATGCTACTGTACTGTGATCATGAGGAGAATTAGTACTGATAATTAGGCATTACTCTTGGTGTAGAGATAATCTAAATTGTATTAAAGACAGAAGGTGAATATTTGCATCATCTTCTTTACTAAAACCTCCAGCAGCAAAGAAATAGTTAACAGAAAACAACCAATCAGATATATGCAGAGTCCATAAGAAGGCCCACAGAACACTCCACTTCCTCTTCTTTGATGTGCGGGTGGCACAAAACTTCAACCAAGAACCGGAACAGCAACAGTCCAGGAACCGGAGGACCAAAAACTTCTGATTTCAGCAGGCATCTGCAGAAAAAATAGCCTCAAAGCACAACTGAACACATAACCATCAATGCACAAAATTAATAGCAGAATACACATAGCCATACCAAACACACAGTGGGAGGGAGAAAAGAATCCAGGGAGGGAAATATTCACCTCCTGTCTTTAATAAAATGTAGATTATCTCTACACCAAGGCCAGAGTAATCCTTAATTTTATGGCAAGACAGGCGGCTTCATATTTCCAATTTTAAAGCTACCCCAACAGCGCAGAAGCAACATGAGCCTGAGGACGGTAATACATCATGCGAAAGGTCGATTCCCTGGACCAATCCGCAGCGGAAAGAATATCCGTAAGAGTACCACCCAAACCAAGGGCCGCTGAGGCTGCAACGCCCCGAAATGAATGGGCAAAGAGACCCATCTACACCAGCCAAACAAAGGATCCATATGATCCATCTAGCCACCGTGGAGCCCGAAACCGGCTGAAAAGGAGAAACATAAGAAACGAACAAAGGACCTATAACAGCGTGCAACACACAATCTAAGATGCTCAGGAAAGTAGAGGTAAGACACAGAAGAAGACAAAGATTTAGTCCTATGAGAAATAGAAACCACCATGCCGTCGGGCGAAAAGGTAAATTAATCCATGACGAAAGTGGTAATATCAGACAGCTTTACTGAAAACTGACGAAGAGACAGGGAGTCATTATCCGGCCATGACTCCACAAGACTAAGAACAAGGGAGACATCCCAGAATAAAAGATGGTCGGATGTTTCCCGATACTCATACCAGAAAAGGGGACGTGAGCATCAGAAATGGCCGAACGGGCCACATTAATAGTGCGGTACAACTTACCTAACGGAAAAAGATGAACCACCGGTGTTGTAAAGGGATCAATGAGTCGTTCCATGCACCAGCTATACCAGGATCCTACCACCTGAAGATATGATCTTCTAGTGCCCGGAACCCAGAGCAGGTCTTGAGCCTCAGATGCTAAATCCCATGTATCCCAGGATCCCCAGAAACCATCCAAGCCACCAGCGACAGCAGACCGAGGAGGATCAATTGGTATGGATAGCCCTCTGGGTCCGAGAGCAGATCCTGATCCGTAGGAAGCAAGAGCGGGTCGGCACCCAACATCTCCAGCAGAAGGGGAAACCATGGTTAAGTCCTCCACATCGGGGCAATCAACAGAATGGTGACCCATTGACTGCTAACCGGGATTGGAGTGTCCGAAGAATCACCGAAAATGGGGTAAAGGCATAAGCCCCCAAGGGTGGCCACGTCTGGAGAAACGCATCTACCGCCAACCAACTGATGAAGTCCTTCACCTGGCGATTGAAACGGGAAGCGAATAGATCCAATGCCAATGGGCCCTGAGCCAGATACAGGGCACGGAAGACATCAGGTCCCAGACGTAATTGCTCACATCCCTCCAATGTCTGGAAAACCAGTCCATGACCAGGTTCTCCTTCTCCAGGATGTATTCCACTCTGATAGAGAGGTGATGATCTAGGCAGTATTGATAAATCTCCTTGGTGAGGTTCGACAGAACCTTCGATCTCGATCCGCCCAGATCATTGATATAGCAGACAGCCGACACATTGTCCAACCAAAGCACTAGGGAACAGTGAGACATGTCTTTGATGCTTCGGATAGCAAAGGATCCAGCTATCAACTCTAAACAGTTGATGTGGAAACCTTTCTTCTCTGTCCAGAGGCCACCCGAGGCTGAGACTTTGCAGGTCGCTCCCTAACCCAGGAGCCTGACATCTGATTCCAGGTAGAAATCTGGGGGATGCCCAAAAATGGCCAGACCATATCATGCCTCCATGTGGAGCAAACACCATGGCAACTCCAGACACACCTTGTCTGTTAGGTGAATTATCTGGTTGTAGGAACCCGAATGACGGAGATAGGAGGCCTTTAGGCACTGCATCACCCGAAGAAGAAGGCCTGGAAAAATAGCTGGAATGGATGCCAAAAGGCCTATCATTTGCGCCTGGTTTTGCAAAGACACGCATGAACGCCAGGGGAGGTGGCGAATGTCCCATTTGATGGAGGAGAGTTTTGCCTGAGGCTGGAGCACTGTCAGATACGCGTCTGTCAGATCCAACCTCGAGAACCTTCTTCTCATCTGGTCTTGTAAGAGGTGAATCCCTTCTATCCTGAAATGCCGGTAGACAAAGGAATTGAGCGCACAAAGATTTATAACTGGACAAAACTCGCCAGTCTTCTTCCTCATAAGAAAGATATTGCTGGCAAATTGGAGCTCCTGGCGCTTATCACGTAAGGAAACCAGTTCTGCATGCGCTAGTGCATTCCCCGCCATGTGGATAGGGCCAGGGGAACAAGGTTGAAGCGGATGGGCAAGAGATCCTGAGTGAGACGAAAAAATGAAATAACCTGTCCGCTACAGGGATTTGAGGTAAAATTGAAAAAAGAGACTTACCTGATTAGCCTCACATCTTAAAGGAGGAGGAGGTCCCTCTTGCCCTAGCGGCGCCTTTGGAGAACACGGAGCGGTATTTGAACCGTTGACACGCCGTACTCTCCTGGAATATGGGCCAGTTGCCATGGAGGGCAGCTCTGCTGGTGGGATGGCTCCGCTGCTGACCAGCCCTCTCCAGAAAAACATGCTTCAGCCCTAAAAACCTTCCACTTTAAGGTGTGAGCCTTGGAGGCCTTTGGCACCAATTTTCCGTCTAGCTTAAATAAGGCTGTTTTCCTGTGTTCCGCAGATATGGCAGAGCTAGCTTTGCCCCGGAGGCAAACGGCACGTTGCGCCCACTCCCTGACCAGGTAGGGATTGGTCTGGGTACCTTCTGCCATAGCCTCATCAGCCATAGAGAGAATGTGCGAACAGTTTGTCCTCTGCAGCGTGCAGACCCTGCTCCAAGCCCTACCGAGGATCTTTCCTGGACCTGTTCATGACATGGGTTCATGGGTATTCACCACCAGGAGCGTAACTAGACGCCTCAGTGCCCGGGTGCGGAATCCAGGATAGCCACATATTCCTCAGCCTGGCACCCTGAATGTAGACAGGCATGCCAAAGCCAGTGTAGCTTTTTTTTGGGGGGGGGGGCAGCAAGCATAGGTAGGTCGGCGTCACAAATGTTCGCTTGATATCCGCAAGACATGCAATAGACAAAATTGGTATCAGGGGTACATGGGGGTCACCCGTTGGCACCAATGGGGGTCAACCAGAGGGCTGGGATTCCAGACCAGAGGCCAGTCCCAAATTCTAGGGGGTCACTCTAAAAGGGCCCGGCACCAAGCTAACCTCAAGAAGAGAGTAAACTGAACCCAAGCAAAAGTGACCTAGGTCATGAGAGGGTAAAAAAAAAAACTACCAAAGTAGTTTCAATAAATCTTCAGCTGAGACATGCTGTATAAAAACCTTTAACTTTAATCGGCTAAAATGTCCACCAGGGGCCTCATTACCCCCAGCAGAAAGCCAGAAGAAAGGGGGGTCACCCTCAGGTAATGCAGAAGGGGTCACCCTTCACGGTGAAACAGAGACAAAAATGCTCTTCACCGTTAGGGTATGCGCCACTAAGTGAAGGCTGGGCTCCACTACAGCAGGGAAGGAGACCGGGAAGTGCGCAAGCACAGATACCAGACTTGCCCCAGTGAGGCCACACTATACATGGGGCGCACACCCCCAGGAGAGGGGCCACTTCACCAGGGTACATCTGCCCACGGCCACAGATAGACAGCCTGCCATGCGGCCAGAGAGAAAGGCGGACACACGCTGGATGCCAAGACGCAGCAAGGCAGAAGAAGGAAAAGGGAACAAATGGTAAACGGGGAAGGCAAAAAGAGGCCTAAACACATGGAGCCTGTAGGCCAGCAACACTGGTAAAAACGGTAAGAGACAAACACACATATATATATATATATATATATATATATATATATATATATATATAGGAAAATATTAACAGAACATACATACCATCACAAAACAGGATAAGAAACTCCAACAATATGTTATTTAAATGAAATACACCCAAAATACAGTGTGAAGCACACTGGAAAAGAGAGTGCTCACCTGGAGGCTAGCAGCGAAGAAGAGGAAGTGGAGTGTTCTGTGGGCCTTCTTGTGGACTCTGCATATATTGTTATTAACTATTCCTTTGCTGCTGGAGGTTTTAGTAAAGAAGATGATGCAAATATAAACCCTCCTGTCTTGCCATACAATTAACATTTTACCAAAAAAGATTTAAAACTACAAATAGAGAATATGATTAAAAATGTCTTTTTTCATTACTCCTTTGTGTTAGATCATACTCCTTCTTTCCCTTATACAAGCAATTACTGTTTAATTATGAATCTATCCTGGGTTTTTGAGTAATGCTTCACTCATTTGTAAATCTGTTATTCTTGCATAGTTCAATGTTTATCTGTGTGATGTTAGAAAGCATGGGACATATTAGCAAACAAGATGGGTTGGAAACGTATTTTTTACTTAGAAGCATATTTTAAATGAAATTCTAATTTGTAAAACTGGCAAGCAATATTTTATTCACAAATACATTTACTTTCCGCTGATTCCAGCTTCATGTTCAAGGGCAATTACATATACCCATCTGCTCTCGGGTTTTGCTTTGGCACAAGTATTTTATTTTAAATTAGAATTACTTGCTACCACTATTGCTGTTCAAAAACGAAGTAAAACACCTTTGAAATCCATATCTTCTCCTGACATGTGGCAATGCAAACATTCGCTCACAGACCATTAGCACAGATAATTATAATTGTGACTAATTAAAAGCCTGAATTTTAATTTTGCACCCACCCCATCTAAAAAAGTGAGGCGTTTTCTATTTCAACAGACAAAATCAGCAGCCAGGTGAAAGTATTGCAGCATACATTGCAGAACTGCACAAGGGGTCTGAAAACTGCAATTTTGGTGCCAGTTTAGAATCCTTGTTGAAAATGTCGTTTTCAAAATGCAGTTTGCCACATATGTAATCGTACAGGTTACATACAGACAGTTTGCCAAAGAAAAGCGAGGGTAACACAAACCCAGTATAAGAATGCTAGTACAATACCGACCACAGCACACTTAATACACAGTTAATACTCCACCTGCTATTTTAAATAGTGAAATGACTACAGGTATGCAGTGGTGGGATTCAGCTGGTTCGCGCGAACCGTTTCTTAATTACCTAATTACAGGCCGCACTTTAGGATCCAGATCCCCCGCGGCGCTGGAGGGGACTTGGATCCTCCTTTCCGGCACCACCCACCCTCCTCACTGAACGGGGCTGTCACCGCCCACGAAGGTCACTGAGTCGCGCTGGCCAGCTGACTCAATTCTATTTCGGATCAACGGGGACGGCTTCTTAAAATGCCACCCCTGTCGATTCGAAATAGAAGTGAGTCAGCCGGCGCCGCTCAATAACCTTCGTGTGCGGCACCAGCGCTGCTCAATGACCTTTGTGGGCGGTGCCAGCCCCGTTCAGTGAGGAGGGTGGAGCCGCCGGCAGCAGCAGCGGATGTTTGACAGCGTGAATCCAACAGAGTGCACATCAGGGTCTTCGGTCAGGTAAGTTGAAGTAACTGGGGGCATGCTTGGCAGTGGGAGGCTGCGACAAAGATGGCTATGGGAGACTGGGGGCAAAGGCAAACTTTGTCCCCAATTTCCTATAGGCATCTTTGTCACTAAATAGCTTCCCATAGTGCCATGTTTAGTGACAGAGATGCCTATGGGAAACTGGGGGCAAAGGCAAATTCTGTCCCCAGTTTCCCATAGGCTATTTAGTGACAAAGATGCCTATGGGAAACTGGGGACAGAGTTAATGAACGTGATTAATTAATGGTAATTTAAAGTATGCACTGGTGCTTTTTAGATGATTGCTTGAGATTTTTTTAATGTGACAAATGCAATTGATAAAACATCAAAGGAGGCATCATAGATTTGTAAAAAAAAATACTTTTTGAAAAAAAGGTGAAAACGGCATATACCAATTTTAGTCAAATAGTTTCTTGCAGTTTACACCTTGTTTTCAAGAAGTAGATTTACAAAAATGTTTAGTGGCTCTTTGTTTTATTAATAGCATTTGTCACATAAACAATTCTCAATCAATTATCTAGAAAGCACCAGTGCATACTTTTTCCAGACTTCTATTGAACACTTTGATTAACTGCTTTATATATATATATATTTGCTAAACAGCTTGTTCAAAGTGCATTTTTTACAGTAGATTTTACTTATTTGTGTGTGACTGCCTGAGTCTCTTTGTGTAAGAGACTGCCTGAGTCTCTTTGTGTGAGAGAGACTGCCTGAGTCTCTTTGTGTGAGAGAGAAAGCTTGAGTCTCTTTATGTGAGAGAGACTGCCTGAGTCTTTGTGTGAGAGAGACTGCCTGAGTCTCTTTGTGTGAGAGAGAGACTGCCTGAGTCTCTGTGTGAGAGAGACTGCCTGAGTCTCTGTGTGAGAGAGACTGCCTGAGTCTCTGTGTGAGAGAGAGACTGCCTGAGTCTCTGTGTGCGTGTGTGAGAGACTGCCTGAGTCTCTGTGTGTGAGAGAGAGACTGCCTGAGTCTCTGTGTGTGTGATAGAGACTGCCTGAGTCTCTGTGTATGAGAGAGAGAGGCTGCCTGAGTCTCTGTGTGTGAGAGAGAGACTGTCTGAGTCTCTGTGTGAGAGAGACTGCCTGAGTCTCTGTTTGCGTGTGTGAGAGAAGGCCTGAGTCTCTGTATGCGTGTGTGATAGACTGCCAGAGTCTCTGTGTGCATGTGTGAGAGACTGCCAGAGTCTCTGTATGAGTGTATGAGAGACTGTCTGTGTCTCTGTGTGAGTGTATGAGAGACTGCCTATGTCTCTCTGTGAGTGTACGAGAGACTACCTGTGTCTCTGTGTGTGTGAGAGAAATTGCCTGAGTCTCTGTGTGTGTGAGAGAGACTGCCTGAGTCTGTGTGTGTGTGAGAGAGACTGCCTGAGTCTGTGTGTGTGTGAGAGAGACTGCCTGAGTCTGTGTGTGTGTGAGAGAGACTGCCTGAGTCTGTGTGTGTGAGAGAGAGACTGTCTGAGTCTGTGTGTGTGAGAGAGAGACTGCCTAAATCTGTGTGAGACTGCCTGAGTCTGTGTGTGTGAGACTGCCTGAGTCTGTGTGTATGTGAGAGAGAGACTACCTGTGTGAGTGTACAAGAGAGTGCCTGAGTCTCTGTGTGTGTGTGAGAGACTGCCTGAGTGTGTGTGAGGTTTTTATTTTTTAGTACGAAATCTCGGAAGTGGTTACTAAAAAAATTGAATCCCACCACTGCAGGTGTGTACTCAAATGAATAAAGTGGAAAACGCGCTATCAGGACTGAAGATTTACACTGAGATTGTGCTCCAAGATGTTCCTTGAAAAATAAAAGTAGATTCAAGGTGCCCTTATTCTTTGATTTCAGAAGAGACATTTACCTTGTTATGGCCTCATCATATTCATCTGGTAGACTACAACAAACAGGTTGTTGATGTCAAGGGTGCTTGCTTTATACTAGTCAAATATGGTAAATTCAGAAGACCCTTACATGTTCTGAGCGGGAAACTTTCCTGAGAAACCGCTGTATGGTCTTGCCCACCGTGCTGCAGCTCAGTTTTAGGGTCTGGACAATCTTTATGTAGGGCAACAATTGTTTTTTTTCAGATCCTCAGAGAGTTCTTTGCCATGAGGTGCCATGTTGAACTTCCAGTGACCAGTATGAGAGTGTGTGAGAGCGATAACACCAAATTTAACACACCTGCTCCCCATTCACACATGAGACATTGTAACACTAACGAGTCACATGACACCAGGGAGGGGAAATGGCTAAATAGGCCCAATTTGGAATTTCCACTTAGTGGTGTACTCACTTTTGTTACCAAGGGTAGGCAGTGAGAAAAGGGAAGTAATAAGAATATTTAAATAAATAAAGAGTTTGAATGAGTGACAGCATGAATTAATTAATGTGTGGATGCATGGTGTGAATAAATGATATAATGAATTAATGTGTGGATGAATTGAGTGAATGACTTGTGAGAATGCATTAATGAATATGTGTAAATGATTTGTGTGAATCAGTGAGATAACAAATGATTGTGTGAATAATTTGTGTGAATGAATTGTGTGAATGAAAGTGTGCATTAGTGAGGGACTGTCAGGGTACTTGGCACTTACCTTGTCCTCCTTCCGTCCGTGGCCACTGTTCTTCAGAGCACCTGCTCCTCCTCCTGTGTTGGTTACATTACGTGACGGCACCAGTTGGGGGCAGGGGCGGTGCAGCGCGATAAGTTTAAAACCGAGCACTGACTTTCATTCAGTGCTTGGTTGTTGTGTTTGCTGAGCTCACTGCTGCTACAGTAGTGCGTTACTTGAAAACCGAAGTTGTTTGTGTGGTCATTTGCAAAGTCCCTGGAGTGCCGGTAACTATTTTTGGACTTTATATATATATATATATATTGTCAGCAAGGTCTAATATTTATATATAAATTAAACTTTTAATAATATCTTTAAAAATCTTCAACCAAAAGCATGTTTATGTTTATTTTTCTAAGTGGATATATGAAAGAACAAGAAAGGTTTTGGTTCATTTTCAGTAACACCTCCCGAGTACAGCAATACCTCACATGCATGGATAAGGAGATCAAGGAGTTCTGTGCAGCCCTTCTTAAAAGCACAGACTTCTTTTGCGTTCCACACCTCGTTTCAACCCCAGAGGAGGACATTCCTGTGGACATTCCTACAGTAAAGCTATAGTAAACCTGATAAAAGTGATAAACTTTTACAATACTTCCCAAATGACCGCAGCAACCCAAAAAACACTCTTCCTCAAGGTATGGATATCCAGATGAACAAATGGTTGGGGCGCAGGTACATGTAAGAGAAAAATATAATATAGTGTAAAGAGTATAAATAATAATTGAAATAAATGATGTTAAGGTTGCACTCACAAACGGATTAGATGCAAATCTTTAGATTAAAAATCCACCAGAACTCGATCGAAGGAATGTCCCGTGTGATCCTTCTTGTTGTGATGTGAATCTTCATTCGTTTTGCACACACAAGACTTGTCAAACATCCAGATTGCACATCCAAGCGATGCCTCAGCCAGCACCCAGATAGCACATCCATGCTGGCTGAGCATCATGGGAAATTCAGTTAACAGTTAATAAAGCTGCAGATGTTAGCTGTGAACAACAATTCCCATGATGCTCACCCAGCCAGGTGTCCGCCATGATGCTGGAAAAGCATCATTGGAAGAGTAGTCCACAGCAGAAGAGATTTTTTTATTCTAATGTAATTAAAATTCCCAGGAACCAAAAGTGTTAAAAAGCCCAAATAAGTACTTGGGAATAAACATAATCGACATCCATATCTACCGGATAAAGGTGGGATCAGTGCTCTGCAGATAATATAGGATAAAATCTTATTTGATAGGATTGGGAGTAATCAGTACACTAAAAAAAGTCATCACACACGGGACGCCTGAAGCTAGTGCCACTAATCCTTTGTAATAAAATATGCAGATTGAAATGGAGCAAATAACACAATACCTTTACTTTTCCTCTCACTGATTTCTGGGTCTAGGAAGTTTTGTCCTCTGAAGTGACGACAAATTCAGAAGGGCGTTTTATCTCTGGATAAGTAAAAATTAAATAGTTAGATTCATTCCTACATCAAGTAAAGTGCCTGGAAACAGATGACCAAATACCTACCAGGACAGGCTCTGCCACACCAACACCCAAACCCACACTCCAGGACAGGCTCTGCCACACCAACACCCAAACACACACACCAGGACAAGCTCTGCCACATCAACACCCACACACCAGGATAGGCTCTGCCACACCGACACCCAAACACACACACACACACCAGGACAGGCTCTGCCACACTGACACCTACACACCAGGACAGGCTCTGCCACACCAATGCCTTTTGTGTTGCCCCCTTGTGATTCTCTCCACAGCCAGCCCCTCCATTTAGTATTGATTTATCATGTAATGGCCCCTGCTGTCCTCTAATATATTGGTGACCCCACAACCTTGGGTATTGCCCCCAGCCAGGCCTCTTTTACGTTTAAATGCCCCCATTTTGTATTTATACCACCAGCCAGTGTAAGTGATGCCCCTAGCCAACCCCCCCGTGTATTAATGCCTCCACACCCTTGTGTCCCTTGCCTTCCCCCACTGTGAATGTATGCCCCCAGCCAGCAGCCCCTTTAGTCTTGATTTATATAATGCCCCAGCCTTCCCCTTAGTGTGTATTATTGCCCCCATCACTTTGAGTACTCATGGCCCCCCCAGCCAGCCCCTATTTTTTTTAGTCATTAGCTTTTTTCTCATTCCCGCCCGCTCCACACGAGCTATTGACACAGCTATTGGCCAGGAGTGATCTATACATAATCAGCCCACTTTTGATTGGTTCTGCAGTAGTTTGAACTGCAGCAGATCCTTAACTCACAGCAATTGCCTGGTGGGCTTCTGGATACTAAAAAAACCCAAAAAATATGCTTAGTCAAATCAGGTAATGTGAGTCTTTGCCGGACAAAGGAATATTTATTATGAACAAAAAAAGTCACAGTGATTACAAAAACAGATGATAAACAGATTATTTACACCAAATAGATAAAAATAAAAAGGAGAAAAAGGAGGAGCTCCGGGGAGGGATCTCGAACTCCTGGTAGCCCGTCCTCCGGTACCGGGAACCGAGGGATCAAGAACCCGACGTCCGCGAGAGGCGATCCGCCCGCCGGAGCTGGATGCCGGAGCCGGGTGATCGGGCGCCCGACATCTGCGAGCGGCGGTCCACCCGCCAACGCCGGGAGTCGGATCAGTGACACCTGGCCTCTGTAGTAGGGAGTCCTTTATAGGACTGTGGGGCCCCAGGGGTTCAGGATCAATCGTTTGCCCTCGCCCAAACTCTAGAGCCCTGCTCTCTCTCTCACATTTTTCCATACACCTCCAGCTGGAACTCTCTTACCCAAAGATGTCGCGGGTCTGACGGTCTTGGAAGGTGTTGGTGCTGCAGGGACCTCACGGAGGAAGTCCTCGGTTGCTATGAAGTAGTGGTCCACTACCACCTTTTCCACAATCTGGGCTGGTGTAGTGGATTCTGGTTCCAGCCACTTATGTACAAGATGAATAAGATCATACATCTGGGACCGGGCAGGTTTGTCTATGGTGTATTTCCAACAGTGGACTCTCTTGGCACGAACAGCGGGCATAACACCCAGGCGAGCAAGGATCTCCATTTTTAGTTTTGCAAAGTCGCGGACATCCTGCTCCCTGAGGTCATAGTAGGCCTTTTGCGGTTCACCAGTCAGAAAAGGTGCAATCACTTCTGCCCACTCTGCAACTGGCAGTCTCTCTCTCTCTCCGCCACTCTCTCAAATACGGTGAGGTAGGCCTCGACGACGTTGTCGGGCGTCATTTTTTGTAAGCCCCGCTGAACGGCCCTCCTCACCTTAACAGTCTCAAGGGGGCTTGCCTCCACTCGTTGGGGCTGAGCCACAACAGTCTCTCTGAGCGCAGCAATCTGCTCTATTAACAGGCGATTCGTTTCCTGTTGTTGGGCCATAGTCTGCTGTTGCGCATGTTGCTGGGCTTGAAAAGCCTCTGCATGAAACTTCCGTTGCTGTTCCAAGGCCTGCTCATGTCTCAGGTTAGCCTGTATCAGCTGCTTTATCACCTCCTCCATTGTGCCAGATGGGCCTTACAGTGCTGCAGCTTTCACTCAGGACATATGCTACCGGCCCTTTAAGTGTCCACAAAAAATTCAGATGCAGTGTTTTGTCATGCCGTTGCTCCTAGCAACACTGTGCCCGCATTCTCTACCAATTGTAGGGGACAGCTCACACATGGGGCGGCAATGACAGTATTCACACAGGTTTCAAAAGTCAAGCGTGTTTATTTAGATGATGTAGGCACAGAGCCCCTTGCAAATAAAACAAACTCTAAGCCTGTCCGGCTCTAACTAAACATCCGGATACCTCTCTACAAGCACCCTGGAATCTGAATATGTATGCTCTTTATGTATATTTTTGCTCATATTATTGGTAGACAGTGAATTTATTATGAACCATTAGTTATGAGTTAGAGTGGACAGGTCTTAGCTGATCATCATTTTTCTTTATTCCAGGGATGTTGATATACGTTGTGCTATTTAGGACTGGTTTCGTGTTATGTGGTATTATGCTATACTGTATATGTACTTTAGGTGTTGTAACATTTCTCCTGTACATAAGTCATTCAAGTACAATCTCAGGTTGTATGTCCCTTTCTATAATTATTTGTAAATATCTCAGACCAAGAAGACATGGCCTTGCTTCCCCATTTACCTCCTCCGGTTTCAGATATCACTTTCTCACCATCCCTAAGAGCTTGGTGTTGTGAATCCTGCCGACTACGCCAATTGTTGTGGTTGTGGCCTGATTCTAACTTTAAATTATTTAATTAAGGTAATCAGGGAACCTTAATAACAACAATAAAATTTATTTAATCTACATACACTCTGTATCGTGATATACAAATGGTATATAATATGAGGTATTCCAGTTGATCATATGGCGAGAAATACTTAAATACTGTGGTGAATGGTAATTATACTTTAATGATCAGCAGAATTAAAATCACACACCAGTCTTAACAGAATGCAATAACATAACAATAATACTTAGCTTCGGTAGATGGTCAGCTTACAGAGATGATGAAGAAACCCAGCAAAACAATATCAAGTGGAACTCCGTTGGTCATAACGACTACTTGATGAAACGTTGGAAGGATTCCGACCTATAACCCAGGGCGCTTACAAACAGGTGAAGCCCTCTGGATCCAGGCACCATCAACCCCTGGATTGAAGTTCCCCTAGCACATGGTGTATGGTTCTTTTTAAGGTGTTTTTTAGTATTGATAGGTTGCTATGTAAATAGCAACCGTATCAATGGTATCAATGGTAAACTAGTAACAGTTTTTTCGGTTGAAAGGTGCACAATATTTCGGTTGTAACCATGCACACCAGAATCACTAACACACCCTTTACCTACACACATGTGAATCAAAACAAAATGTGCCTCTGCCTATATGTAACTAAACAACACCAATAACACAAGAACTGACTGTTATCGCCTCAGGCTAGGATAGCTTGTAAAGCAACTTTGTTGTTGTTGTTGTTGTTGGGATCCTAGGACAACTATTGACCAGTAGGTCAATAGTTCAGCCTTTATATTAAATTAATTCTGCTGTCATTCTGCTGTCTATGACGTAAATCATAAAATGGGAAAATCATTTTCATAACAAACCACCTGTTGGTTTTCGTCATAGAGCACCATTCATATCATGCATTGAAACTTTTCCTATGGGCAAAGACCTTTTACATATGACACGCTTCATGACACATTGAATACATGAGAGGCATAGGTAAGCAACAACACAAATTACAATAAACATTAGCATCCAGTGTACCACAATTCCGCCTAAATTTCCAAACCAGCTGAATAGTCTCTGATCTGGAGGCTCATGGAGCTTCTTTTGTATATCTATTTTAGATAAATCATGTGATATTGCTCCAGCATTATTTATGATGTAAGTACAGCATTCGTTACCAACTAAACCACATACACCTCCCTTAGCTGCTAAAAGATAATCTAGGGCTAACCTATTCTGCAATGCAACTGCCCTAATTTGTATTTGCTCCTGAGATAATTTATCGATTGAGTCCATTGTAGAGTTTAAAGCTTCATCAAATAATTTATACAGTGTTTCCAATCTATTAAAAGCCCGATAAACACCATATGAAGGGAATACTATTCCTGAATTCGCTTCTATATCCCCAATAAAATTAGTCCGTCTACGATTCCTAATTCTACCAGTAGGAAACTCATTTACTCTGCGTATTGCTGGAATAATTGAGCCAATATAACATTCCCCTTCCCAATACTGTGGTAACCATCTGTATGCCCAGTTTCCACACAGAAAATATACACCTCTAGGGAGAACATTGTAACTGTCATCAGGAGGTCCACTAAAGCATGTGTCCATCATATGGGCTATAAAAGGAAAATTCAGTCTTTTTATTATGCCACCAGTTGGAGTTTTTATAATCTTTATAATGGGAGTGGATTCATTGACTATTATGTTCCAATGATCAGCACTACCATGACCCTTTATCCAAGCAGAGCTGCAATTTGAATGGCCCAATTGGGTAGCATTATTCCCATTTGTACTTGAAGTGACACAAACAGTTCCTTCTTTTGGGATGTTCAGAATACACAGTCTCTCGGTAGGGTGTGGCACTCCCTCTTCTCTGTACCAGCCGAATCCAGTTGCGTTGGTTCATTACAAGTCTTTCAATGTCCACGGAATACCGATAAATGGGTATCCACCTTCCTCACTGAAAGAAATGGCTCCATATATCCAACATTCAGTGCTATTTGATATTCCTGTGTATCTCGCCAGTAAATTCATATATGAAATATGTAATGTCCCATTTTAAAGGCATCCCTCATTTCTTACAGTCCCCACCTAGAGGGCGAATGAATCACATAGAAAATGAGCCTTCTCAAATAAATAAAGTGCCTTTACCATTTGTGCATTGAAAGAGTGACCTGACAACCACAGATATTTAAAATTTAGGGCACTGTGAGGCATAATTTACCTGAATCGTAGAGGCACTCACAGTTATCATATTTCACCAATAATTTGAATTCCTTCAGCCATATCTTTAACCTTTCATTACCCTCACAGACTTGGGATCGCTGCAACCATTTGTGTTCACTCCCATCACTCTTAGGTACCTGTGCCACCAACACTGCTCCCACCATAGGTTCATTTAACCCTTTGAATTTCATGCCTTGTTTTAGGCCTCTGACCTCTGCCCACTGTGACATCTGGTGCATTTTCACACCAACAGCATTCCCTTTCCTGTTCACTTACACAGTGTATTGAAGAGACCACACAAGAGAGAAACTCGGTTTATTTATTGTATATAGTGGTGATACTTATGAAGGTGTTTGTGCACGTTTACTGAAACCTGTAAATCTGGAGTGGGTTTGTGCTTCAGCCCTTGAGGGTGTTGGATAATTTGTTAATTCGCCCATGGCTTCTTGAAATTAAAAGATACTCTACACAGAAAGGGTGTATTGTTATCTTGCCCAAATTACTAGTGCTTCTCTTATCACAAGTGGTTCTCTTATCACGCATTAATACCCGGCTTTACAAAATGGTCATCTAAGGCGTTGTAAACATAAAATACACAACATATACATACATAACAGATATGAAAATACTAAGACTTCCCATAACACTAACGTTGTGGTATCTTCTGCACCCGCCCTAAGAAAATTAATTTTCAACAATCTCTATGAAAATGGGGAGAACAAAAAAGGAGATTGAATGTTACCATTAAATTCAGTGTCAGACTACATGACTTGGCAGCATGCAATCTATATAAAATAAAATATAAAAAATATGTTGCCATTCAGAAATATAAATAAAAATCAGATTGAGGCTGTATTTTGTTTGTAACCAAAAATTAAAACAAAACAAAAATCTAGAACAGCAAAAATATACACGTTAATATCCCGATCTTCTCACAGGTTTATCTCCTTTCTTTTTTTCTTTTCACTTAGTATCGTCTTTTTTGGCTCGAATATAGGCCGCACTTTTTTCCCCCACTTTAAGACTTTAAAGTGGGGGTACGGCCTATATTCGGGGTCTATATACCGGAAGTTGTGTTGCGTAGATGTCCCCCGCCGGCCCCGCAAGACACCCGGGAGTCTGCTCCGGTAAGTTGGGAAGTTGGGGAGGGGGGGCAGAGGAGGACAGTGGCAGCGTATCTCGGGGAGGGAGGACAGTGGCAGCATATCTCGGGGAGGGAGGACAGTGGCAGCATATCTCGGGGGGGGGCAGAGTGGCAGCATGTTTTTTTGGTGCTTTTTTAAAGAAAAAAACTTTTTCTTTAAAAAAGCACCAAACTTTTAGGGTGCGGCCTATATACGGGGGCGGCCTATATCCGAGCCAATACGGTACTTTAAACAAATAGATTAGTACCATATGTTATAACAACAAATGAAAACAAATCTAGAAGAGCACATTAGTTTTCTTCTGATTTAGCTATCTTTTTGTTTCCTAACATTCCTTTTATTCTGGACACTTCTGTCTTTACAGTGTCCAGTTCCTTCATATACACTGCTACTTTACGCTGTAGCTCATTTTCAAATCTTTCTTTCTGTGTCTTAATAAAATGGTATGGAATCCAGGGTTTCATGTAGTCTTTCCTAGCACCATTACCTTTTCCTTGAGATCCCCAACTAGCATAATTAAAACAACTCTTATCTCCCTGCCTCCAGCTATCAACCATGGGTCTTTCCTGAACATGGTGTCCTTTGGAAGAGTGGCAATTTCTGGCAAAATGTCCTACTTTTCCACATGCAAAACATTTAAAGGCTTCCCTTTTACCTATGGGTCCTTGAAATTTGTGTAGGAGCCTGCTCTGATATAACTTTCTCTGAAGCGAAGGGCTTAAAACAGACACAAAATAATTTTGCAGTGATTTTGGATCATTTTATGATTACCATTACTTTGCTTCTCATCTAACACTTTGACTGCAGCAACAACATCATTTCTTTTATGTAGTTTTACATTTAACTTGTTACTCATAGCTGTGCACTGCATATGATCAGCCTCCCTCTTACTGCAAGTTGCAAGGCTCCTAACGTTATTTTCATTAATCTTGTTAACAACTACAGTTGTACACTCAGTGTATGGTTCTTTTTAAGGTGTTTTTTACTATAGTATTGATAGGTTGCTATGTAAATAGCAACCGTATCAATGGTAAACTAGTAACAGTTTTTTCGGTTGAAAGGTGCTCAATATTTCGGTTGTACCCATGCACACCAGAATCACTAACACATCCTATACCTACACACATGTGAATCAAAACAAAATGTGCCTCTGCCTATATGTAACTAAACAACACCAATAACACAAGAACTGGCAGTTATCGCCTCAGGCTAGGATAGCTTGTATAGCAACTTTGTTGTTGTTGTTGTTGTTGGGATCCTAGGACAACTATTGACCAGTAGGTCAATAGTTTAGCCTTTATATTAAATTAATTCTGCTGTCATTCTGCTGTCTATGACGTAAATCATAAAATGGGAAAATCATTTTCATAACACTTGGCTAAATTCGACTGACAGCCAAATTATTAAGGAGGTACACCCCGTTTTCGGCCACGCCGGGGAGGCAGAATTATTCTGGCTGCTATTTACCACACCTAGCCCTCCAACAGCCTCCGTCGATATGGCTCAAATCAGGGACATACTCCCCTCACTAGTAGCTTCTGTTTCCTCTATCCAAGATAGATTGGATAGCCTAGAATTTTAGCCTTTAGAAGCTAAATATGTCAATTTAATATCTTCCTTATCAGTTCTCATAATTTGTTCTAAAAAAAGTTTTTCTCTTTTGGACAAATCTTGGTTATTCAAAAAGTGGTTAGTCCAAAAAGTGTGATAAAATGAGAATAATTAAAAATGACCCACAAATTTCATCCAAACTAAATGGGTATTCGAATTTCATTGCCCGAAAATTTACCTGAATCGTTTTTGGCCCTTTTGCACGTCTAATTTACAGTACATTATATCTCTGCTGTAACGCATTTTCAAACTCTTCATCCATTATACATAGACCATATCAAGCAATTGTATTGTCAGGGCTGTATGGGGAAATGTTGTTCAACTAACCTTTTCTTAATGAGTTTTGGAGATATCCTTGGCTGCGCTGGCAAAAAATCTTTTTATGCGAGTTCATTATGTATTTTTTGTGTATTCAATCATTATGCAAATTGATTGTGATGTTGGACAGGATAGATTGCAGGGAGTTTAGCATAACCTCTCATAGTCAGATTCATCTGAATACAGTCTTAAAATAGGGAGTGAGGGGGTGGTGGTTGGTGGTAATGAGGATCGTTGGGAGTGATGTCTATTTCATGAGTTTTCAATTTTACTTATGTTATCTATGTACACTTTACATTTGTCACGATTATTCTTACTCAGTATCATTTACGTCAATGAAAAGTGTAGTCATTCATTTTTATGTTGCATTAGAATTTTCATGTGTTAGATCGCCTACATTCTTGCATTTTAGGATATAGGCTTAATGCCAGCTAATATCTGGATTTAAATTTTAGTGTGATTTGAGCATATTACGTTCTTTTTAATATTCATTCTTATAATAGCTTCTACCAATTTATACGTGTGTATGTATGTATGTATGTATATATATATATATATATATAATAAATATATATATATATATATATATATATATATATATATATATATATATATATATATAATGTACATACAATTAAAGCAAGAGATCAGCACACATCTAAAGCATAAATATTGAGGATTCTGTCACACTATCTTGCAACAGCACCCTGGAATCTGAATATGTATGCTCTTTATGTATATTTTTGCTCATATTATTGGTAGACAGTGAATTTATTATGAACCATTAGTTATGAGTTAGAGTGTACAGGTCTTAACTGATCATCATTTCTCTTTACTCCAAGGATGTTCATATACATTCTGCTATTTAGGACTGGTACTTTAGGTGTTGTAACATTTCTCCTGTACATAAGTCATTCAAGTACAATCTCAGGTTGTATGTCCCTTTCTATAATTATTTGTAAATATCTCAGACCAAGAAGACATGGCATTGCTTCCCCATTTACCTCCTCTGGTTTCAGATATCACTTTCTTACCATCCCTAAGAGCTTGGCTAAATTCGACTGACAGCCAAATTATTAAGGAGGTACACCCCGTTTTTGGCCACACCGGGGAGGCAGAATTATTCTGGCTGCTGTTTACCACACCTAGCCCTCCAACAGCCTCTGTCGATATGGCTCAAATCAGGGACATACTCCCCTCACTAGTAGCTTCTGTTTCCTCTATCCAAGATAGATTGGATAGCCTAGAATTTTAGCCTTTAGCTTTTAGAAGCTAAATATGTCAATTTAATATCTTCCTTATCAGTTCTCATAATTTGGCTGATAACAAGTTTCTCTTTTGGGCAAATCTTGGTTATTCGAAAAGTGGTTAGTCCAAAAACCCCAGAATTTACCAATTCCAGAATTAATTCAGCCTCTACAGAGATGTAATCTTTCTTTATATCTGTTTTGCCCAATCAATGAGGATACGGAATGACAGCACAACACACAGCAATTTGATCAAGCAAAACTGTAATATAAAACTCTATACAGCAGATAGAAAATAGTTCTTTGTGTAAACTTATATGTATGTATACATGTGTACAGTAATACATCAAAGAACCAAGTAGTTATAACTCCTCTAGCTGATTAACTTGCAACTCAGGAGGGACTGGGAAACCCCTCAGAAATTCTTCTCAAAGAGCCATTTGTCTCGGACGCAAGGATCCCTGGATCCTTCCTGGGCTGCCCATGCACGTTCTTGCAAACAGTGCAGGTGAGGCTTCAAAGTTTGTGGTTGCGGCCCAAAGTTTTTTTAGCCGTCATGGGGACTTTCCAGAATCTTCCAGGGACGAGTGTCTTTATATCATGGTGTTATCTCTAGGTGGCTTCTGGTCTGTGATGCAGGCTAGCCCTCCATCTTATGATGCTGGCCAGGCACCCTAAACAGGGGTTCTTCGCCATTTTGTTCTCATGTGCTTGGGCATTTCCTTATCTATTTAGCACAGTAGTCTGTACATGTTGATGCTTGACGCCTAACTTAGAAGATATATAACTATACTTAACTAATTAACCCTGTCATGACTGGCCCCAGGAATCATATTATTAAATTGCACTACAATATCCTTGTAGAAGGGAGGACTTGGATCAATATTTGTATAAGGTAATGAAACTGGGTTACAAATATGGGGTCATTTATTCTATGACTATCAAAGATAACTAAGCAGAAGCTTTGGCCCAGTTTAACTATATTACGGACTGGAGTCCGTAATATAGTTAATTGTTTTGTAGGGATTTTGTTAGGTTTAAAACAACTGCTTGTCATTTTTGTCAATGTATGACACATATGACCATTTGGTCAGTGCTGTAGAGCCTTCTGTTCCTACCCCAGTGGGCATTCATCCTCAACCAATTAACACTTATGGATGGTTAGAAAGACACATCTCCTTCCTGGGACAGTCACAGATTTTTAGTAAATTCACCACTGCTTGTAATTTTACTACTTTATACCTGCACTGGTTGCCACAGGGCCCACCCCCAAACCAAATCATCCCTCCTCGGATCTGGTGAATTTCCTAATCTCTGGTTTAAATGCAGGATTCCATTCATGGATCGTTACCCTTCCACGGGATATTCTAGAATTCCCCAATGTCATATCAGTCTTATTGGATCCTGATGCAGTAGATCTCTTCCTTTCTGGCAAGCTTTCAAACTGCTTCATTATCAGCCCCATTTGATACACCTCCTTTCCCTATTTGCAGTCAGCCCCATCAGTATTGCTGTTACCCGATTTTCATTAAACAAAGAGATTCATTTTCGATTTGTCAGCCCTTTATTCCTCATCATTTCTCAGCATTAATTCCCTTATACTATCTGAAGAGTTTTCCCTTAAATACACCTCCAGATACAACACCATTCAAGCTATAGTAAGCTTAGGGATCATGGTGCCCAAAGGGGACACAACTGATGCTTTTTTTTAGTTGTTATCAATTCATCCAGAACTATGGCATCTGCATGGAATGAAGAGAAGGGATAAGTATTTCTTTTCTACGCATTTAGCTTTTGGTTCCAGCAGCAATCTAAAACTATTTGATATTATCAGTAAAACCGTGTGTCGGCTCTTGTTGAATGCCTGAGGTTGTCCCATGATTATCCATTATCTGGTGATTTTTTAACTATTGAGTCCCCGATTCACTTCCTTCCAGTGTGCATGTCCTACAAGATTTGTTCGCTAAGCTTTAAATTCTTGTAGCCAAAAACAAAAGGCAGGACCAGACACCTTGAATTTTTGGGTATAGTTTTAGACTGTATTAGGATGAAACTGAGCTTACCTGAAGCTAAGCTTATAAGTATTCAGGAACAAATTCTGAGTTCATGAGTTCTTTAACCTGTTCTATGAGTCCAATAAGAGTCCCTTTTTAGCGTATAATTCCCTAGATGAGGTCTTCCGTTTCCTATCTCCTTACCCTTTTATCTAACCCTATGAGTCAGGCAATATGATCTGTATAGATCAGGCAGCAAGGTTTGACCTGGACATGTGGTCTAGGTTTTTAGGACATGGAACGGATGTTAATTCCTTAACCTAGTATTACTTCCCCTAGGGATGCTGATCCTAACTGTTTTTTGCAACCATTTTTCAAGATCAGTGAATATCTGAAGAATAGTCCTCCCAGATTCAGGATGTTCCCTTTTTCAAAGACTCCCCTCATTGAAATTCACCATATCGTTGCGGCTGCAGCAACCTGGGAGCAAGGATGGACCGGTCACCTTTTTCACTGATAACCTGCTTACTGCTGGTAGGTCATCCTCTGTCCATATTATGGCTTTCTCTCTTCTTTCTTTGCCCACTGCTCCAAAAAGTGCTTTGTTTACTTCTCTATGTTTGGGCACACCCTCTCCACCGTTTGGAGGAACTGGGGAGAGGCTGTCCCTGAGGCTCTGTCCCTTTGCAGAAATCCTCAGAGAGGACAGAATAACGCAGACAGATTCGCAGAAGGGAGGTGAAGGAACTTTGGCAAAATGGCGGAGCTTCCAGGCACACTCTCTCCTCCAACTGGAGGAACGAGGGAGAGGCTGTGCACCCTTCCAGTGTTACTTTGCGTGATTGTGTTACTTTTCCAACTAACGGTAAGAAAAATTAAGTGGACTTGAAGCATGTTCTGTACCACAAAATCTTTGCTAATTTCATATTTAAAAAACCAATAGGGTGTATATGAACAAGATTAAAATAGTTTATGATTTGTTTTACAATGTCCTGACTAATTGCCTTGTGACCTAAACGCTAATAAGTATCAACAGTGTGCTTGTGACTGATTTTCTGCACAAAATTAACATTTGATACAACTTTAAAGAGGATGCAGATCTCTTCCATAATGCATTGACATACAGACAGCTACTTGCTCTCAAGGTGTTCTTGTCTGGCTGAGTTTTCTGGGCGTCTTAGTCCTAATAACAGGAGTAAGAAATGCTAACCTTTGTTCGGAAACCGTTGTCCTTCCACTAATTTGCACTAAAGACCTTATAATGTAGACTGTGAAATTAGCATTATTTTTTCCTGTGAATGTAATTTCTCTTTCACTGCTAATAACCATGCAAAGGGTACAGCAATGGTACTCCGACCGGGTCCTTTATGAAAACAAACCCTTGCCTACAAAATCTGAAGTAGCAGAGGTTGACTATCATGGTAATTTGTCACATTATTAGAATGCAAAACCTCAATAATGCATTGTTTAAAATATTTTTATGAAGCCTCCTGGCATGCCTGCACTCTAGCAGGCCTTCATGCAGACACTGCTCAATACACTGTGTGACAGGAATGACCTGTACCCCAACTTGGTACACCCGCCAGACGTTGCTTCCTTCTGCCCATAGTCACCAGGAATACAAGACTTGGATCATTAGGTTGAAATAGCGCCGACGACAGCAGGAAATACAGCCTCTCAGGAACACCGATGGCACTGTGCTTAACTGTCCTGACAAGGACAGCACCAAGGCTTACCCCAATAACAAGACAGAACCCGTAATGCGTTGTCCCGGATTGAGGCTGCCCGGGACTTAAAGTCCCATTGGGGGACTGTCCCGGGCAATCCGGGACATGTGGTCACCCTAAGACTGTTCCATGCAAAGCAGGACATGATAGTCTGATTTGTACTAGCCTGATTTTAATGTGCTGTATATACAAGCACATTCACAGAGTGGCAAGGTCTGAGTCTGAAGAAGGTCAAATAATATGTTTGTACAATTTGGCATTTCTAAACTGTACACCTCTGTACTCTCTCCCTTGACTACTACTTCATCTTCCAAACATCTCTATTTCTTCCTGACCTAAAGTTGCCACTGCACATTAGAAGCACACACTAGATGAGGTTGCTCATACTGCTGTATGCACCCCCACATGGACTCCATAGCTTGTCTTAATCTAGAGACAGCTTAGTTTTCCCTAAACTATTTAGATTGGCCCGAGTGGTGTCCCAACCACTTGCACTTAAAGGGTTTCAGCACTTTATCCAAATAAAGGACAGCTGAATGATTCAACATGGAAAAATCAGTACTTTTATTCTGGATTATTCTTCCTTTGCCTTAAGCATACCATCACCTATCACAGGGGTGTCCAACATGCGGCCCCCGGGCCAAATGCGGCCTGCGAAACCTCGAGGTGCGGCCCGCGTGAGATCGGCAGCCAGGATCACAAGAGCCCTGCTGCTTACTTGTGGGAGGGTCTATTCTCTGCTCCAGTCTGGCTTCCTCTGTGGGGAGAATGAGGGAGGCCGCTGTCTGCTAACAGCAATCACAGTCCCATCATTCCTAGGTTCCAGCATTCACTGGTTGCCTGGGTATAAAAAGAGTGTGTTTGCTGTTAGCAATCACACTCCTATCATGCCAAGTCATATTGTTGATTTTTTTGTCCAATTGTGGTGTGTTACTTTTAATAAAAGTGTGGTTACACACTAAAATTGGACGAAAAATACAATGCCCAGCCAACCAGTACATGCTGGAATCTGGGTATGCCTGAGATTGCTGTTAACAATCATAATATATAATTTTTTTTGTACAATTTTGGTGTGTAACTTACTTTTATTAAAATGTGTGGGGGGGTCACTTTCAGTTTTGGCTAAGTGAACCCTGAATTTTCATTTTTGGTCCAGAATTTTCATTTTAGTGCATCCCTAAAATAAATAGAACTATTTTTTTTTTTACTTTTCCAGAATCCTGAATTTGTAGGCCCAGAAATCCCAGAAATCAGTGAGAGGAAAAGTAAAGGTTTTGTGTCATTTACTTTATTTTAATCTGCATATCTTATTAAAGGCCACATTTTCTCTCAGTGAAAAATGAGTGCGGCCCACGCACGTATACAATTCTGATGAAGTGGCCCACTGCAGAAAAAACTTGTACACCCCTGACCTATCAGCTGTAAAACAACATTGGATTGCAGTAAAACAACAAGATTGCAGTACTATTTTTTAAGTACTTTCAATGACTGCTATTTATAATTTTAAGGCTAGCTTTAGATGATGTTTATTACCATCTGTACTAAAAATAGCAACCACTCCAAGGTAAGCATGTCATTTTATGAATGTATTTGACATCTGCAGCATACTGCAAATAGGGATAATTACCATATTTGCTCGATTATAAGACGACCCCCCCAAAATCAAAATATTAATTTAGGAAAAAAACAAAAAGCCTGAATATAAGACTACCCTATAGTAACAAAGTTTTACTAGTAAATGTTAATTCATGTAAACTAATTTTCATATTTAATAAAAGCTATGATTTTTATTTCCTTTTTTTTTCCAACCTGCCCCCCCCCAGTTATGCACATCTGCCCCCAGGCTTGCCACTCTGCCCCCAGAAATGCCTTATACCCCCCTATTTGCCACTCTGCCCCATGATGTGCCTTTTAACCCTCTATATGCCACTCTGCCTCCAGAAATGTCTTATACCCTCCTATATGCCACTGTGCCCCATGATATGCCTTTTAACCCCCTATATGCCCCTCTGCCCCATGATATGCCTTATACCCCTATATGCCACTCTGGCATATAGGGGGTTAAAAGGCATATCATGGGGCTGAGTGGCATATAGGGGGTTAAAATGCATTTCTGGAGATATATATATATATACTGCTAACAGCAACACACTCCTATCAAGCCAAGGCAGCCAGTACATGCTGGAACCTGGGGATGTTAGAAGTGTGATTACAGCCTCCCTATGCCATGCTACCACCCCCACCCCCCTTACACATCCATGCTATCACACACACACACTCATTCACAAACATTTAAATACTCATTCATTCCATTAATCACACATACACACACACGCTCAAACCCCTCACCCCCTTACCTGAACTGCAGATCTCCCACTCGCAGACTTCTGCAGGGGCCCAGCTGTGTGAGCAACTTCTCTGGCCTCGCCCCCAGAGGAAGGAGGGGGGAGGTAGAGTTATGTGAGGACTGTGCTAGCTTCCTGTTCTCCTGCTGCTAATAGCAGAGACGCTGCTCGCGATCAAAGCCCGGTAAGCAGCACGGCCGAAGCAGAATGAGGTCTGATTAGAAGACGACCTCGATTATAAGACGAGGGGTATTTTTCAGAGCATTTGCTCTGGAAAAAACCTCGTCTTATAATCGAGCAAAAACGGTATTCTTTTTTGGACTGCTCTTAATATCTTTTTCTCATACTTAGAAATTTCTTCTTAAAGAACACATTTTTACTGTGCTTAACATAATACATATACGCATTTTTGTGTCAAGATATTTTGGTTATTCTTTGAAATAATGCTTAGAGCAAACATTTGCAATATGAGTGGAGATGTGGGTAGCATTCAGATTTTACTTTCCCATGTCAATAAAGAAAAATCAGAAATAGGGTGACTATATTTTCCCAGGACCTATATAAATTTTATATATTGCTGACCAATAAACTCGCAGAAAAGCATCAGTTGGCATCACGAACAGGGTCCATACAGAACTCAGAATTGAAATGTTGATGCAATGTGCTTATTCACCTGTTGCATTTTGTATGAGATAATGATTCAAATTTGATAACTAATCAATAATATACTGCATTTTTTTACTTGATTCATTTTGACATATTTAAAGGATAATTTTTGTGTTTTATCTTCTTCACTGCATGGGTAATATAGAGATTTGTAGATTGGGTTTTTACAATAAATGATATTTTGATTAACTATCATGATGTTAAAATATCTCATTTTGAATTATAATTTTTGGTGCGATCTGAAAGGATTTAGGATCAAAAATAAAATATAGGGTATATTTATATTAATATTGTGGATGTGGTCCTACAATAATTAATAACATCAGCCTTTTGTGTATGTGATAGAATATTGGTTTTGCCTATTTTATCTCATTAATATCCCTAACAGGATTACCCCAAGCACTGTGCCAATGGATAAGACAGGGAAGCCCTACCGCTTATGATTCCATTGTGGCACTAGTAGAACATTAGGTAGCAGCGAGTTAGCTAAAATATACTGCACTACATCCAAATGAAGTGCTATCCCAGCCAGAGGCCCTGAAGAACAAAAAAGAAGACCATAAACCCCAAAAGTTCTGCAAACTACAACAACTGTTATCTGCTTTAAATGTTGAGAGCTGGGACACACAAACGCGGAGTGTGAAAAGGGCCTTTTTGTGGACTATGTTTGGTGGGGCAGCAGACAGAAGCATGCGTATTTTGTAAAATGGCTTTGCTAGATAGGAAGGTGACCTTGGGCCTTGTGGACTCAGGGAGTAGCATTATCCTAGTGTGTGGCAGTATGATCCCATCTTCTCATTTGCTTCCAGGGAAACGGGTTGTGGTGATCTGTGTGCTGTATCGGCGTATCTTATACTGCTACTTCTGTAGATATAGTCTATCTTGGGCAAACAGGGGGTGCTGGCTGGGGCATCACAAAAATAAATACTAAAGGGGGGCTGGGTGGTGGGATAAATATACAATGTGGGGCTAGCTGGGGGTAATACACAAGGGTGAGGGGTTATTAGGGTGACCACACCGGCCATGTTTTCTAGGACACATATACTTCTTACATATTGCTGGCCATTCCAGATAAAATGCTGCCCTACAGTATGGGGATGTATAGACTCATCAAAGGGAACTAATTAGTCAGATATACATCCTCCATACTGCAGGGCAGCATTTTATCTCTGCTGGCGGCATCAATACACAAGGGGGGCAGTTGGGGCCAAAACACAAAAGGGGGATCAATGCCAAAGCAGTGCGGAAAAAAGGGTTTTATTGTTGTAGCTTAGCCCGTCCGGATGTGGGTGTCAGTGTGGCAGAGCCTGTCCTGGTTTGTGTGTCAGTGTGGCAAGAACCTTTCCTGGTATGTGTTTGGGCGTCAGTGTGGCAGGGCCTGTCCTGGTTTGTGTGTTTGGGTGTCGGTGTAGCAGAGCCTTTCCTTGTGTGTGTGTTTGGGTGTCGGTGTAGCAGAGCCTGTCCTGGTGTGTGACTGGGTGTTGGTGTGGCAGAGCCTGTCTTGGTGTGTGTGCTATGGTGTCGGTGTGGCGGAGCCTGACCTGGTGTGTGTGTTTGGGGGTCGGTGTGGCAGAGCCTGTCCTGTGTCTTTGTCATTGTCACTGGCATTAATAACATGTTCAAGGGGTACCTAAGAGGACCTCTTACCATACTTCACTTAATGAGTACAATTAAAAAAAATTATAAAAAAGATAATTATAAAAAGAAAAAACCCTTACATCTCATTGCCTTAACACAACATCTGAAAGGTATAACCCTCCTGCCCCTGTTCACAACCCCAAAACCAGTTAAGCCATAAGCATAAGAATTCTACAAATAATGTACACCTTATAGTATGTTCCCTATAAGTGCTGGGAAAGTATGGCAAATCTATATAAATTAGGTATTTCTGAAATCAGGACACCTGAATTAATAAACTTTTAGGGGATTTTCCATCACTTTACCTAATTTTGTGAGGATTCAGAGGGGAAAAATATATATATAAATCCTAAATTTTCAGCTAATTATCTAAGTATGGTATCAAAAGAAAGCTCTATCTCTCCTTGAAAAAAACAATATATAGTTTATATGGGTACATTATTCGCAGGAAAGGAGAATAATTGCTGAACCGACATACCGCAAAAATGGCAAAATTGCTCTGGGACTGTAGGGGTTAAAAAGGATTAGTGGCATTAAATTGTGACTTCAAGCATCCTGTGTATGATGACGGAGGAGGGAGCAAGAGAGCAGGATTAGGGAGGTCAGTATGTGGATGATAAAAATCACAGGAGAAAGGGGAGGGGCGTGTAGCGCCTGCAATAGAAGCTGCTCTAAATTATAAAATAAGACAAGCTTACTTGTCTGTAGATGTAAATTAATGAAAAGCTTACCTCACAGGCACTAAAATGGCTAATTGTCATTTTAATTATGCCCCCTTGAGATTTATTTAATGTGCCTGAGCAGAAATGGTGTGAGGTCCACAGAACACCTGAGATTGGGGGAGATGGTGGATATGTAGAACAGCCTCCTAGCAGAAGAAGCTTGCGGTCCACACAACCCCTTACCTTTTATTTAAATGGAGTATCGGGGAGAAGGTGGTGGATATTTGGCACAGACTCCAAGCAAAAAAGCTTAAGGTCCAGAGCAACCTTGTGATTTGTACTTTTATTTAATGTAATAAAGTCTTCCTTAATGTTAGGAAGATTTACTTTAATGAGATGGTGGTGGATATGTGGAACAATCTCTCAGCAGAAAAAAGCTTGTGGCCTAGAGAACCCTTATGATTTGAACTTTTATTTCATGTAATAAAGTCACACTTAATGTTAGGAATATTTACTTTAAAAAGAGAATTTTGAATATGTACAACAGCCTCCCAAGCAGAAGCTTGTGGCCCTGAGAAGCCCTGTGATTTGAACTTTTAGAGTAATCTGAGACAGGATTTTTTCTATATATATATTTGGCATTGCAATGGTTAACTATAGCCTTTTTTTCCTTTTGCTGTATGTAACATCTTGCGCCCTGGCCCTTAATTGTTTTCTGGGTACTTTGCATTTGCTAATACTTAATAAACAGCATCTGTTAGATTTATTGGACTTTGAATGCTTAACAATACTACCCACTTTGAACCTTAACCATATTTTCTGGGAATGCTGCCAACAATGCTAATAATAGCTTGTTTATGACTGCCTGACCCCAGAAAAAGTAACAAAAATTCAGCAGGTTTTACCATTTATTTTCATTTGTTTCATTTTGGCCCTCGTCTTATCGGAGATTTGTACAAATGCACGCAACAGACAGTCTTCGTTAAAACAATTAAAATGAATCCAACTGGATCCAGTTGGAGTGATGTGTGATCAGAGAATAGACAGATCGGCTAAAAGCTTGACTAACTTTTTCAAAAAAATAATCTCTATAATATTTGGAGGGTGCTTAAACCAACTCAAAAATAATTTACCCATTTTTCTGCACCTCATGCCTCGTATGTACGTATAGACTTGCTGATAGGAAACTGCTCTCTAGTAAAAAACACATAATTTGGTCAGACCATAATGCGATTATTTGCGAGACTATCTCTAAATACCCAAAGAAAGTCCTTAGAGATTGGCGATTAAATAATTTCATTTTGGATCAACAATATACTCAATCTTTGCAGAAATTAATTAAACTTTATTTCTTAGAGAATGATGATAGATCAATATCTCGCTCTACTTTATGGTGTGCCTTTAAAATACATTAATCTTTATGACCTTATTAAACTGAATCAATCGTCTCTAAATTTAGATTCGTTAAGATCCAGCAACTAAAAGGAAGAATAAGAGAGCTGGAATTTGATAAAATTAGTAATAATCTTGAGAAATTAAAACAACGTTGGTACTTTAAAAACAATAGAGTAGATAAATCACTAACCAACAGGCTTAAGAAAAAACAAGCTAATAATCGTATTTATAAAATTATTGAAAATAATAAGATATGCACCTCTCCGGAAACGATAGGACAGGCTTTCTATAGAAGAGTCAGAAGTGACCAAAAGTAGTACATAAGATTAAGAATAATAAAAGCCCAGGACCAGACGGATTTAGTGGTCTCTTTTACAAAAAATGTAATGGTGAGATAGTGACATATTTAACAGCTCTATTCAATGAATTAATAGATGAAGAGCATGCGCTGGAGGAATTATTAAGCACTAATATTATTCCTATACTTAAACAAAATAAAAAACCTGAAGATGTCATTAATTATAGACCTATCTCACTCATTAATGAAGACATGAAAATATTTGCAGAGATATTAGCAGAAAGATTGAAGCAGGTAATCACGTTATTGATACATCCTGACCAAATAGGATTTATTCCTAATAGAGTTACTCACAATAACGTTAGACGTATTATTGATACTGTAGATCTTGTTAATACTGAACGAAGACAAACTGGCTAAATAGCATTAGACGTGGAAAAAGCATTTGATCGTATTAATTGGAGCTTCATGTTCCAATCTTTTCAATCTTATGGAATGGAGGGCAGTTTCCTATCGGCAATTAAAGCATTATATTGTAATCCTACGGGCAGAATAGTAGGACATTAAATCTGACTGGTTCCACATCAATAACGGTACTCAACAGGGCTGTCCATTGTCCCCAATGCTTTATATATTAACTATAGAGATTTTGACTATTATAATAAGGAATAATGAAATGATAAAAGGCATAGTACTGAGACAAGAATAATTAAAAATGTGTCTATATGCAGACGATATTCTTCTAACAGTGGAAAACCCAGAAAGCTCTACTAGAGAACTAATGAAAATTATAAACAAGTATGCAGAAATCTCTAATTATAAACTAAATATAGAAAAACCAGAAATTATCTATTTAAATACTCCAATACACACTAAGCAAATAATTTATGGGGAATTTAAGTTTAAAGAAGTATTACAAGAACTTAAATATTTAGGTTTAAAATTAACCCCTAAAGAATATGATGGAAAGAAATTTTCTTTCCTGTATTAAAGAGACTATCTATTAAAAAAATGGAAAAATACTATGTATTCCTGGGTCGGAAGAATAAATATAATAAACTCTTATATTCTTCCCAAATGGATGTACCTATTCAGATACTTGCCTTTAAAAATGTCAGTTCCTTGGCTAAACATGATACAGACCTCCTTTAACAAATTTATCAATAATGACAGAAAAGCTAGATTGGGAATTAAACTCCTTTCTCAAAAATTAAAGAATCATCCTATGATAAATCGCGCATACGAGGCATGTATGTTAATACATATATACAAAACACAACTAGAAACTAGTAAGAGCCAACAACATTTCTCTGGTATTGGAAATTTATCTATTGGAATATGGGAATTTCAATCTAAGTTGAAAACAAAGATTCACACAGGAAATAATATTGTTATTGGAGATATCATACAAGAATGGTTCAAAATTAAGAAGACACTTGGACTTAAGGATAGAATATTGGATACAGCAGGACTTGATATTATTGAGCTTTATTTATCAGACATGTCACTGACCAAATGGAAAAATGCGCGTATTATGTACCTAAAAGATATCTTGACAAATAATTCCATAAAAAATTTTGCCCAATTAGTCCAGCAGTTTCACTTACCACCTACTGAGGTTTTTCCTTATTTAAGGATATACATTTTTTTTAAGACATACACTCTATAAAGAAGACCCGGACATCCAACTAAAATTAGGTCATATATTTAATGGAAAAAGAAACTATAAACCCAAAGGTGAAAGATAAACACCAGTACGTAAGTAAAAAGATGTATATACTTCCCACAATACTGCAGCAGCCCAATAACACTCCTCTCAGTGTTCAGCAACAGATACAACAGACATAGGGGCGCATGTGCATGTGGGGGGGGTTATAATAGTATAATAACGTAAAAAAAGGATAATAGATGTGTGAATAGGATACACACACAAACATAGATGGTATCAGAGGCTCTTCAGAATAAAAATATTTTCTTTATTTCTTCCATAAATCTAAAATGAATAAAATAGGAAAACCCAATGGTGCAATATCTTCTTATGATGTTAAAATAAGTCAGAATGCACTTACAGGATCGTGGAAATGGTAAAGCTCTTCAAAGTAGAAAGTCCGGTGGTAGAGAAAAAAAGACAAGGAAACTGCTCCTATCGGATGGTGCCGTGGGAGTTCCTCCTTCTCTCTACTTCTCTCAACGCGTTTCGCCTTCTATGGCTTCCTCAGGAGAAAAAAAGTTTCAAGTTTTAGTCCGTAGTTTTAGTCATGGTGTCCGTAGTAATCTTCCGTTTATTTATAGATCCTATCCCTTGTTGTCCCGTCGCCACTTCCGGGTACGTCTTTTGTGCGTCTCTACGTTGTTTACGGCGTCTCCTGGCAACTTACGTCGTCTCCATGCGACCCGGACGCCAAAAATCTCAATGTTCTTTCTGAGAGACCTCCCCATGGGCGTGCACTAAGCTTCACCTCCTCGTCCTGCATTTTCAGCCATCGTCGCGACTCGCGTAACCGGCATCGATGGAGCTTTATCTTGTGCTCGTTATTAATGCATCGATAGGGGGGAGAAGGTGCAGTGTATCAAAAACACATAAGGAGGGATATATATGATAGTAGTATGACGGATATGGAAGTGGTATAGTATAGGGATAGGGCAAGGGAGTCAAGAGAGATGTATCTACTGATGTGAATTATGAGATATACCGTATTGGCTCGGATATAGGCCGCCCCCGTATATAGGCCGCACCCTAAAAGTTTGGTGCTTTTTTAAAGAAAAAGTTTTTTTCTTTAAAAAAGCACCAAAAAAAACATGCTGCCACTCTGTCCCCCCCGAGATATGCTGCCACTGTCCTCCCTCCCCGAGATATGCTACCACTGTCCTCCTCCCCCCCCGAGATATGCTACCACTGTCCTCCTCCCCCCCGAGATATGCTGCTACTGTCCTCCCTCCCCGAGATATGCTACCACTGTCCTCCCCCCCCGATATGCTACCACTGTCCTCCTCCTCCCCCCCCCGATATGCTACCACTGTCCTCCTCCCCCCCGATACGCTACCACTGTCCCCCCCCCCGAGATATGCTACCACTGTCCTCCTCCTCCCCCCCCGAGATATGCTGCCACTGTCCTCCTCTGCCCCCCTCCTCGACTTACCGGAGCAGACTCCCGAGTGTCTTGCGGGGCCGGCGGGGGACATCTACGCAATTCGCGTATGCAACTTCCGGTGCCGGTACCGGAAGTTGCATACGCGTATTGCGTAGATGTCTCCCGCCGGCCCCGCAAGCCACCCGGGAGTCTGCTCCGGTAAGTCGGGGGTGGGCAGAGGTAAAACGCATCGTGCGGACGGTCCGCACGATGCGCTTAGACAAGCTCCCGTGCTGCCACCCCCCCCCTGTGGGAAGTGCTGGCAGGGGAGGCTGTCTGAGCGTATCGGGGAGTAGGATGCAGGTCCCCTGCACCGCTGCGGGGGATCTGTATCCTAACCCCGCTGCCTGCCCGGCGCTAGACCCCAAATATAGGCCGCACCCCCACTTTAAAGACTTTAAGTGGGGGAAAAAAGTTCGGCCTATATTCGAGCCAATACGGTAGATAGAGAAAATAGATGGTGCTCAGTTACCAGTATGTATATGATTAAAGATATTCATGATTTCTTCAGAGTTATCTATAATTTTCTTAAGGATATTCATCATTTACAAGTCTGTGATTCTTAGATTCATGATTTTAAGATACTGAAAAAAGGTATTATTTATAATTTAGATAAATTTATATGGATGGTATATATATAAATTATGATTTTGAGGTTCATGATTTAAAGATACTGAAAAAGAGATATTATTTATAATCTGGATAAATTTATATGGATAGTATATATATAAAAATTACCATTTGGTTCTTAAAAAACTAGTCCTAAAATATATTATAGATATATTATTAAGAAATTATATATTATAGATGCCCTAAAAAAGTTAATAAAAACTTTTAATTAGTGATAAATATAATACATAATTTGATAGGTGATTTAGTTCAATCAATATTGATGTAAAAAAAGTGTATTCCAATTCCATAATTATGAAATAAAAATATATAAATATATATATATAATATATATACCGTATTTGCTCGATTATAAGACGACCCCGATTATAAGACGACCCCCCAAAATCAAAATATTAATTTAGGAAAAAAACAAAAAGCCTGAATATAAGACGACCCTATAGGAAAAAAGTTTTACCAGTAAATATTAATTCATGTAAATTATTTTTTCATGTTTAATAAAAGCTATGATTGAGAAAAATATATTTTTTAAATTTCCTTTTATTTGCCAACCTGCCCCCCCCCAGTTATGCCACTCTGCCCCCAGAAATGCTTTATACCCCCCTATTTGCCACTCTGCCCCATGATATGCCTTATACCCCTATATGCCACTCTGGCATATAGGGGGTTAAAAGGCATATCATGGGGCTGAGTGGCATATAGGGGGTTAAAATGCATTTCTGGAGGTATATAGGCATATCATGGGGCTGAGTGGCATATAGGGGGTTAAAATGCATTTCTGGAGGTCCAGAAATGCATTTTAACCCCCTATATGCCACTCAGCCCCATGATATGCCTTTTAACCCAGCATGTACTGGCTGCCTTGGCTTGATAGGAGTGTGATTGCTGTTAGCAGTTTGATATATATATCAAACTGCTAACAGCAATCACACTCCTATCAAGCCAAGGCAGCCAGTACATGCTGGAACCTGGGGATGATAGTAGTGGGATTACAGCCTCCCTATGCCATGCTACAACCCCCACCCCCCTTACACATCCATGCTATCACACACAAACACATTTAAATACTCATTCATTCCATTAATCACACATACTTCACACATTAAACACACATTAATCACACATACTTACCCAAAAACCCTCCCCCACCCCCTTACCTGAACTGCAGATCTCTCACTCGAAGACTTCTGCAGGGTACCGGCTGTAGAGCAACTTCTCTGGCCCCGCCCCCAGAGGAGGGAGGGGGAGATAGAGCTCTGTGAGGACGCTGCAAGCTTCCTGTCCTCCTGCTTCTAACAGAAGAGACGCTGCTCGCGACCGGTAAGCAGCATGGCCCCAGCAGACATTTTTTGGGGGGTCTGAGAAGACGACCCCGATTAGCATTTGCTCTGGAAAAAACCTCGTCTTATAATCGAGCAAATACGGTAATCAAGCAGGGATAAATGTATTGTAAGTTATAAATATAATCAATAGGTTAATTAATTTATATATTACATATAGAAAAAATTAAAAAGATTTAAATTAATATACCACAGGGAAAAGATGCGTGTGCCTAGTCTATTTAAAAATATTATGGTATCATGAAAATACTTCATTATACCCATCATTCTATGAAGGTGAGTATGTCTAAATCTGTGTTAAGCCCTCCTTTCTTATAGGTCTGAAACTTAAAAATCCATTCTGTCTCTTTCTTAGATAAAATTGAATTTATATCCCCTCCTCTCCAATGTGTACTTACCAGGTCTATACCCAAGATTTTAAATTCTGGTAAGGAGAATTTTTTACATGTATTACAGTGTCTGGGTACACTGTGTTTTATATTCATGTTACGTCTTCCTCCTAAATGCTCTAATATCCTCACTTTCAATTCTCTTGCAGTGCAGCCGATGTATTGCTCTCCACATTTGCATTCTAGCAAATATATCACATTCTTGGTATTGCAGTGGATGAAGTTTTTAATCTGATATTCCCTCCCTGTATTAGTGCATTTAAAAGTTGTTATCCTCTTTTGTTGAGCTTTACACGTTTTACACACTTTACATCTCCCACACCGATGGAAGCCGGGGGATTTATCTGCTAGAAAATGTTGATGATCCTTCTTTTTATCCAGGAATGGGAGGGCACTTGGCGCTAAAATTGTCTTTAAATTAGCAAGCTTTTTATAGATGATTTTGGGCCTTTCTGGCATTTGTAAGATGCCATCTTCCCTTAGTATAGAGAAGTCAAAGCCATTTTTATTCCTCTGTTTACTGTTGGTCAGAAGATCCTCTCTTTTTTTATCTTGTATTGATTTTAAACCATTTGTTAAAAGGTCTTGTGGGTAATTCCTTTCCTTAAATTTATTCAACAGGTGGTGGCTTTGAAGCATAAAATCATCTTCATTGGTGCAATTTCTGCGGATTCTAGTGACTTGTCCTTTCGGTATATTTTTAAGCCAACTGGGGCGATGGCGACTAGAAAAATCAATAAAACCGTTTCCGTCTGTGGGTTTAAAAAAAGTCATTGTATTTATCCTATTATCCAATAATGTATCCCAGTACGTTGACTTTTTTCTTCAAAGATATGTCACTCTGAGTCCCTCATACATAAAAGACACAACACACATTTTGAAAATTCTTGATAACATTGTATGGTCTACAGACTATATATGGGCAACGGTGGATGTTACCTCACTATATACGGTAATTCCACACCAATTAGGTGTAGAAACCATTAAAAATAGATTAACCATGGACACAAATATGGACATATTACAGAGCCAATTCATTATTGACTGTATAGATTTTATCCTTACACATAACTATTTTTCTTTTGATGAGAATTTTTTATTTAAATCAATATTTATTGACTTCCGAGAAACAAAGCATTCCGTGAACAGAGACATATAAATTAGGCCACAAGGAGATCGTAACAATGTGGCTATAGTACAAAATATACCAAAATACAGTCATGTTCACATAAAAGCCGTACATAGGTGCAACAAGAACAGTATCAAATGACACAGCTGGCATAAAGTACATAGAAAGCTATGCGATTAGCGTTGTACAAACAGCTGCTCAGAAGTGATTTTCTGATATGTAAGAAGATAAGAGTAAAGAAGAAAGAAGAAAAAGAGTCCCAGAGCGGGAGGTAAGAAGGGGGAGGAAGCAGGAATGGGAGAAGATTACCGCTTCGCGAGCCTGAACCGCCTAGAGACTAAACAATTCCGTTCCGGCGGCAATATCCGCATGTTTAGTGAGCCAAGGCTCCCAGATGGCCATAAACTTGGACCGCTCGTCTTTCAGAGTGGCGGTAAGGTGTTCTATGATAATGATATTCCAGATTGCGGCCTGGATTTCGGCCTCAGGCGGCGGGGATCCCTTCCATCTCCGAGCAAGTGTTAGCTTGATCGCCGCGCAAATGCGGTGTATGAGCTTGTGGTTATGCGAGGAGAGCTCGGGATGCGCGACTTCCATCACCAACAGGGCCACCTCCGGAGACCCTGGAATCACAAGACCGAAGGCCTGGGAAAGTTTGTGGAAGGCGGATTGCCATATGGGTTGAACAGACGCACAACTCCACCATGCGTGCAGGTAGGTGCCTGGCTGTCCACAGCCCCTGAAGCACTGTACAGGAACCGAGGTAAAAATACGGGATAATCGCAACGGAGAGAGGTACCAGTGCGCCACAACCTTATAAAGTCTTTCTTGCACAGTCGTGCATACTGTGAGTTTATGTGCGGTGGAAGCCGCCTTTTCCCACCTCGCAGCCGGGAACTCACACTGTAGGTCCAAGTGCCAGCTGTGCCGGTAGGAAGAAGGGTCTGTGTATGTAGTCTGTTGGAAATGGCCATAGTATGCAGTAATGGCCTGCTTGCGGCGCTGACACGCGAGGAATCTTTTCTCAAACAAAGTAACATCCGCTAAAGGCGTCTTTGACAGCAGGGAAAGAAGAAAGTGCCTTATTTGAAGATATCGAAACAGTTCCGATGGTGGAGCGTCCTGAGATACACTTAGCTCGTGGAACGGAATGACTACATTCTGATGAACCAGCTGACCCACCCGAACAAGTCCTCTCTCCAACCACCACTGAAAACCCCTCGGGTCCACTCCTGACGGGAACAATGGGTTGAAGAACACGGGAGTCATGGGAGAGGTATCCCCGGACAGATGTAAGGCAGAGCGACAGGATTTCCAGACTGATAGGGAGGCCCTCATCGATGACGGGAGAGTAGCCACGAATCGGACCGGGACGACCGTCCAGAGAAGGCAAGGAAGCTGACGATGCGGCGCAAAACCCCGTTCGATGTCCACCCACGGGAGGGTGCCTTCCGGGAGTGACCAGGATTCCAATTCAGCAACTCTAGCCGCCAAATAATAAAGGTGGAGATTTGGAACAGCAAGTCCGCCTTTGCATTTAGGCATGTATAACGTGCGTCTATTGATGCGGGCTCTCTTGTTATTCCAGATGAATCGAAATAAGAATGACTGAAAAGCCTCTAAATTGAATCTGCGTATTGGAATTGGCAATGCTCGAAACAAATACAATAGCTTAGATAATATGTTCATCTTGATCGCGTGAACTCGGCCTAGCCAAGAGATGGAATAGCGAGACCATTGCAGAACGTCCGTACGCAGGGCAGCCAGTAAGGGAGAGTAATTTGCTTGGTACATCGTGTCTGGTGAAGCAGTAATATGAATACCCAGATAAACGAGAGACCTGGATTGCCATGTGAATTTAAAAGCAGAGGAGAGAGAAGTCATCAGGGGCGCTGCTAAATTTATGTTCAGGGCCTCACATTTAGATTCATTGACCTTATATCCGGAGACATTAGAAAAAACCTGTAGCGTAGAGTATAGGTTCGGAAGGGAGACAAGAGGGTTCGACACGGTCAGTAAAATATCGTCCGCAAACAGGCTAAGCTTGTATTGACGCCCATGAGTCTCCACCCCTCGCACATCTGGATTGGACCGTATCGCGATCGCCAGAGGTTCCAGGCAAATGGCGAATAAAAGAGGCGACAGCGGGCACCCTTGCCTGGTGCCATATAACACGGGGAAGGGTGAAGATTCGTGCCCCATAAGAGCAATTGTCGCCATAGGGGAGTCATATAAGGCACGTATGCCCTGGAGAAAACGACCACCAAAACCAAACGACTGGAGTACTGTCCACATATAGTGCCAGTCTATGCGATCAAACGCCTTTTCGGCGTCTAGCGCTAAGAGCATCGTCGGCTGATTCGTAGATTTTGCAACGTTAATCAAATCCAGGGTGCGCCTGATGTTATCTGGAGCTTCCCTTTGGGGTATAAAGCCCACTTGGTCCGGGTGTATCAATGTGGAGATAATGGAACTTAGCCGTGTCGCCAACAGTTTTGCATATAATTTTGTGTCCGCATTAATGAGGGAGATGGGACGATAACTCCCGCAATTGGTTGGATCTTTCCCCTCCTTGTGGATCACGATAATCCTGGCTGTAAGCATATCTCGCGGAATCGGCCCTCCATTCAAGAATCCATTAAAAAGGGAGAGCAATCTAGAGTTCAACAGCGGAGAGAACTTCTTGTAGTACGAGCCCGGAAGACCGTCTGGGCCTGGAGCCTTAGAGGGCTTGATGGAGGAGAGTACGCGCTTGAGTTCTTCTTCCGAAAAGGGACTGTTTAAATAATCCAAGTGGTCCGCAGATAAATGCGGGAGCGAGAGAGATCCCAGGAAGTCGAAAATATGTCCAGACCCCGATTTATTAAGGGGAGCTTTGTTGCCATCATAAAGGGAGCTGTAATACTTAGCAAATTGGTCCGCTGTATCAGTGGGATTCACACAAGTGTTGTGATGTCTGTCTATGATTTTCATAATGGTTTGGGATTTCCTCTTAGCGCGCCGGCGCCTTGCTAACATCGCGCCCGGCTTATTCGCATGCTCAAAGAATTTTTGTTTCGTGAGGTTAAGGGAGTATAAGACCGCTTTACTAAGGATCAAGTTCAGTTCACCACGAGTCCGGATAATCTCTCGGAGCGTTGAGTCGCATAAGGAGCGCTTGTGTTGAGATTCAAGCTGAGTGAGCTTGTCTGTGAGCGACTGCACTTCTAGGCGGCGCGCACGTCTGTGCCTTGCGGCGATTCTAAGAAATGATCCACGAATAAAAGCTTTATGGGCCATCCAGATCACGGTGGGGTCTATATCAGGAGTCTCGTTGAAATGAAAATATTCACTCAGATCCCGTCGAACAACCTCCAACACCGAAGGATAAGTCAGAAGAAATTCGTCCAGTCGCCAAGCGGGAGGAGTGGCGGGAGCATCTGTGAACTCAAGTGAGCACTCCACCGCGCCGTGATCCGACCACGTGATGGGGTGGATTGTAGAAGAAATGTCAGATGTAACCATGTTTTGGCTTAAAAAAACAAAGTCAATGCGGGAGTAGGAGTTATGAGGAGAGGAGAAAAAAGAAAAGTCAATCATTTTAGGGTGTAACAGTCTCCATATATCCACAAGGGCTGAGGTGCGGACAAAATCCTTGAGGTGTTTTGTGTTGGGCGATGCAGACGTTGTAGATTGCGAACCCTTCCTGTCTAGGAACGGGTCCCAGACAGTGTTGAAGTCCCCGCCCACTATAATACGGTAAGAACGGTATGGCAACAAAATATTCGAGAAGCGATTGTAAAAAGAAGTGTCACTGGCGGATGGGGCATAAACATTTAAGAGAACCGTGGGTTGGTTGCGCAATGTTCCTATGAGTAACAGAAAGCGGCCCCATTTGTCTGAGAGTCTCTCCGTGAGTTGGAACCCCAGAGATGTCCTGATAAAGATACCAACGCCATTTTTTTTCTGTCTCGGGTGCGGTGCATGAAAGTGCGCTCCGAAGGACCTGTGCCAATAAGACGGTACAAAGGAGGTGCGCAGATGTGTTTCTTGCAGCATCACAATATCGCAGTGATAGTGTTGATAGTAACGCATAGCCATGGTCCTCTTATGGGGGGTGTTGAGGCCCCTAACATTATGTGAAATGATCCTAATCCGCCCAGCCATCGAAACGGTAGAAAGAACGCAGATATAGAGGAGCCAAACCCCAGGAGCAAGGCATTAGCAACAGTGAACAGCGGCATCTCCCAAATAGAGGAAAGGGAAAGGGAGAAGAGAGAGAGATACAGAGAAGAGAAGAGATAGAGGAAAAAAGAAAAAAAACAAAAAGCAGAAGCAACAAATAACAAAAACATACAGCAGATTTGGCTACCACTTGATAGCAACTCGCCGACCACTGCCGACCACAGGTCGGTCAGGACGACCACCAAGTAGTAGAGTGACCACTGAGGTCAATAGGGGGAACCAACTGACCACGGGATCGGACGATCTCTCCCCAGCCCCAACATGAATAGACTGACCCCTGAGTTTAGCACGGACTACCTGGGAGAGTGCATATAGGAGACTCGCCCCCAACACACGGGGATGCGTAGAAACAAGGTCGTAGAGAAGGGCTCATAAAAACGAGTTCCGGCGCAAAATAAAACGAAATAAAACAAAACAAAACAAGGCAACTGGGTGCTGTGTGTAGTGAACCACTTATCTGTCCGGCTCGGCTCAAGGCGGTATCATCGGAGAAAGTCTCACATAATGTCTGTTGTTGTACCGCAGCCCGAACGCCATGGAGAAAGCTCGAAGAGGGTCCCATAGCGAGCCGTGAGGTAAGCATCTTGCGTGATGGGAAGGCACCGACATCCCTCAAGGTAAGACAACATCCGACGCGGTACCGGCAGCGCTAGGGTCTTGGTGGGAACGAGGTGTCGCGATCGTCGACCAGGTGTCCGAGGACGTAGCCGAGTGGTCCTGTCGTCTCCTCTTGCGGCCAAGGATCAACGGCGAGAGCCCCAGTTCCTTAAAAAGCGTGCCAGCCTCCGTCATGGATTTGATGGTGAGGCTCCTGCCATCGGCTGTAGCCTGAAGGGCGAAGGGGAAGTGCCAACGATAAGAAACCTCCAGTGACCGAAGGTGATCTGTAAGTGGCTTGAAATCTCTACGACGCTGGAGGGTCTTGGGTGACAGATCCGCGAAGAACTGGATTTCTGCATTGACAACGGTAAGTGGGGTTGACCTGGCTGCCTTCATCAGAGCGTCCTTAACGGGAAAGTCCTGAAGCTTCACAATTATGTCCCTCGGTCTATCACGAAGGTTGGGCTTGGGACGTAGGGCCCTGTGAGCCCTCTCAACCACTATTTGCTCTTGTGGCGTATTGGGAAGAAGTGTACTAAACAAATCAGAGAGCACCCCATCAACGTCCAGGTAAGTCTCAGGCACCCCTCGAATGCGGATATTACCCCATCGGGATCGATTCTCGAGATCTTCTTGATCATCCTGAAGAGATTGCAATTCTTGGCGCAATGAAATGATGTCGGATTGCAACGTGCGTTGGACCTGTTGCATCGAGGACTGTGTCGTTTCAAGAGCGTCAGTACGGAGCCCAATAGATGACATGTCCCGCCTCAGGTCTTGTAGTTCGTCGCGAAGTTGGTCAATAATATCTTTCTTAACCGAAAGAACCAGGTCTTTTAGGTCCGCAATATCCTGCTTGGAGGCACCGCAGAAGAGGGTTTCCTATGAAAAATGTCCGGTACCGATGACTTTCTCGCAGCTTTCCGAGAACCTCCGGGCATACTGCAACGGTAGACCGTCTACTGGAGAGGGTAAAAGTGGGGACAGTCGCTAAATTAGAAGCTTATGCAGAGCATTGAGGGAGAGCTGAGGGACTACACGACATCTTGTCCAGCGGTCAGCCACGCCCCCCCTTGATGAGAATTTTTATCTACAGACATGCGGTACAGCAATGGGAACCAGATTCGCGCCGAGCTATGCCAATCTTTATGTGGCAGATTGGGAAGCCAAACACATTGTGACCAACAACCCGTTCAGCGCGAATCTGGTTCTCTGGAAAAGATACATAGATGACGTACTTATCATCTGGCAGGGAGAAGCGGAAGAATTACAAAAAATTATAACATATATTAACCACAATAAATACAACCTCACGTTTACATCATGTGTGAACGAACAACAAATACACTTTTTAGATCTCACCCTTTTTATTAAAGATAATAGGATAAATACAAAGACTTTTTTTAAACCCACAGACGGAAACGGTGTTATTGATTTTTCTAGTCGCCATCACCCCAGTTGGCTTAAAAATATACCGAAAGGACAAGTCACTAGAATCCGCAGAAATTCCACCAATGAAGATGATTTTATGCTTCAAAGCCACCACCTGTTGGAATAAATTTAAGGAAAGGAATTACCCACAAGACCTTTTAACAAATAGTTTAAAATCAATACAAGATAAAAAAGAGAGGATCTTATGACCAACAGTAAACAGAGGAAAAATGGCTTTGACTTCTCTTTCCTTACACAATACAACGATAAAGCACCCCAAATTAAAAAGGCACTAAACAAATGCTGACCTATACTAAGGGAAGATGGCATCTTACAAAATCACTTACCAGAAAGACCCAAAATCATCTATAAAAAGCTTGCTAATTTAAAGACAATTTTAGCGCCAAGTGCCCTCCCATTCCTGGATAAAAAGAAGGATCATCAACATTTTCTAGCAGATAAATCCCCCGGCTTCCATCGGTGTGGGAGATGTAAAGTGTGTAAAACGTGTACAGTTCAACAAAAGAGGATAACAACTTTTAAATGCACTAATACAGGGAGGGAATATCAGATTAAAAACTTCATCCACTGCAATACCAAGAATGTGATATATTTGCTAGAATGCAAATGTGGAGAGCAATTTAGAGCATTTAGGAGGAATACGTAACATGAATATAAAACACAGTGTACCCAGACACTGTAATACATGTAAAAAATTCTCCTTACCAGAATTTAAAATCTTGGGTATAGACCTGGTAAGTACACATTGGAGAGGAGGGGATATAAATTCAATTTTATCTAAGAAAGAGACAGAATGGATTTTTAAGTTTCAGACCTATAAGAAAGGAGGGCTTAACACAGATTTAGACATACTCACCTATAGAATGATGGGTATCATGAAGTATTTTCATGATACCATAATATTTTTAAATAGACTAGGCACACGCATCCTTTCCCTGTGGTATATTAATTTAAATCTTTTTAATTTTTTCTATATGTAATATATAAATTAATTAACCTATTGATTATATGTATAACTTACAATACATTTATCCCTGCTTGATTATATATATTATATATATATTTATATTTTTATATATTTTTATTTCATTATTATGGAATTGGAATCTACTTTTTTACATCAATATTGATTGAACTAAATCACCTATCAAATTATGTATTATATTTATCACTAAGAATTTTATGTATCTTTTTTAGACCACATCAACTTTTTATTAAAAGTTTTTATTAACTTTTTTAGGGCATCTATAATATATAATATCTTAATAATATATCTATAATATATTTTAGAACTAGTTTTTTAAGAACCAAATGGTAATTTTTATATATATACTATCCATATAAATTTATCCAGATTATAAATAATATCTCTTTTTCAGTATCTTTAAATCATGAACCTCAAAATCATAATTTATATATATACCATCCATATAAATTTATCTAAATTATAAATAATACCTTTTTTTCAGTAAAATCATGAATCTAAGAATCACAGTGTGAGGTGCGTCTTACCAGGAGGAATCCGGAATGCAGGACTGGAACACACTTGCTCAGAAACAGAACACACACAAGGGGCCTGGTGAGGTAAACAGGGCACTTGGCAGTGTAACTGTAAGCACGAGTGGTCAGAGAGGAGCCGTTTAGTAGACCAGGGTCGGGACGTCAGAGATACACAGGAACCGTTTGGATAGCCGTGGTCAGGAAGCCAGAGGTACACGTAGTCGGTATGGATAGCCAAGGTCAGGATGCCAGAGGTACACAACGTTGCAGGGAGAGCCAGAGTCAGGATACCAGAGATACACGGAGTCAGAGTATAGCCAGGGTCAGGATGCCAGAGAAAACACGAGAGCCGTTTAGCAGACCAGGGTCAGATACCGGGATAACGAGAGAAGTAAATACAAACACAGGAGGAGCTCACGATATACGGAAGGGATCAGTATAACTGAGCACTGAGGGCACTGTGCGAGAGGTTTAAATAGCCCGGGGGGGGCGTTCCCCGACGTCTGGGACGTGATCGCGTCCTGCGTCGCCATAGCGACGCAGCGGAATCCAGTCGGCGGTCAGCCTCATAAATATGCATGAAGCGGCCGCGCGCGCGAGCGGCTGTTTCATGCTCAAGTGAACGGTGCCGGCGTTTCAGCCGGGAGGGAGGAGAGGAAGTCTGGGAGCCACTTGAGGTAGGTGCCTTACACACAGACTTGTAAATGATGAATATCCTTAAGAAAATTATAGATAACTCTGAAGAAATCGTGAATATCTTTAATCATATACATACTGGTAACTGAGCACCATCTATTTTCTCTATCTATATCTCATAATTCACATCAGTAGATACATCTCTCTTGACTCCCTTGCCCTATCCCTATACTATACCACTTCCATATCCGTCATACTACTATCATATATATCCCCCCTTATGTGTTTTTGATACACTGCACCTTCTCCCCCCTATCGATGCATTAATAACTAGCACAAGATAAAGCTCCATCGATGCCGGTTACGCGAGTCGCGACGATGGCTGAAAACGCAGGACGAGGAGGTGAAGCTTAGTGCACGCCCATGGGGAGGTCTCTCAGAAAGAACATTGAGAGTTTTGGCGTCCGGGTCGCATGGAGACGACGTAGGTTGCCAGGAGACGCCGTAAACAACGTAGAGACGCACAAAAGACGTACCCGGAAGTGGCGACGGGACAACAAGGGATAGGATCTATAAATAAACGGAAGATTACTACGGACACCATGAAACCTATCACAGACTTAAACTTTTTTCTCCTGAGGAAGCCATAGAAGGCGAAACGCGTTGAGAGAAGTAGAGAGAGGGAGGAACTCCCACGGCACTATCCGATAGGAGCAGTTTCCTTGTCTTTTTTTCTCTACCACCAGACTTTCTACTGAAGAGCTTTACCATTTCCACGATCCTGTAAGTGCATTCTGACTTATTTTAACATCATAAGAAGATATTGCACCATTGGGTTTTCCTATTTTATTCATGGAAGAAATAAAGAAAATATTTTTATTCTGAAGAGCCTCTGATACCATCTATTGTTTGTGAGTGTATCCTATTCACACATCTATTATCCTATTATCCTATTTCCCCCCACATGTACATGCGCCCCTATGTCTGTTGCATATATTTAATGGGAAAGAAATTAAGAAAATATTGACAAAAACATATTGTCGCGTCTGCTACACCAGAGGCACTCACCGCAGAAGTTATTCTGCCCAGAGAACCGCTGAAGAGATAGGGGCCCTCGACAGCGATTATCCAGGACTTAGATGATCCCAACAGTGAGGAGGCCTCTGTGTAGGCAGAATGTAGGTATGCACTGAGTTCTATGCAAGGTGAACAGCAATATGCAGTATACGAGCAGATCAGAACAGAAGGGGTTAATCACAGAAGAATGGTCAGGATAGCCAGGTCGGTAACGAAGCAGGTAGTCAGACAAGCCGAGGTTCAAAACACGAGAAGGTAGTCAGCCAAGCCAGGTCGGTACACAGGAATCACGGGCAGAGGTACAGAATCGTAAGGCAAAACGTAGTCAGGAAATGCAAGGGTCAAAACACAGATCAATTTGCACCAAAACACAGGAGCACTAGAATAGACCACAACAGGGTGCCTGAGAGTAGCACAGACTGGCTTTTAAATCTGGCGCCACTCTCAAGCCCCACCTCCAGCTGACGTCATGGCCGCGCCTCTCGGCCGCCCATCAATTCCCCGGGACCTGCCTCGCAGCACAGCTGCGCCCCCAGAGGAGTGACGGACGACCGGAGGGGAGGTAAGTAACTCCCTGGGAACTCCTGAGCTGACGAGCAATTGTAGGATTGCTCGTCGAGGAGTTCCCCAAACAGCCCCTCCTTCTCCCGTACTGGCGGTCAAGAGATCAACCGCCGGCGGGATCAAGCGGCGCCCGAGCATCCGCGAGCGGGGGGAGCGCTCGCAGCCCACGGAACCCGGGGTTACAGTATCGGGTCTCCGTGAGCTGCGGACGGACCTCCGTCCGCCAGGGACGGGACCCGCGGCGGTGACACATATGAAGCGATAAAAAAGTTAGATGAAGTAGATTTCTCTAATACTATTTCCAGATGGTATAAGGAACTTCAGACACCGATTTAAAAAAAAAATTGGCATAATGCAATATCTATTACGCATAATACTATACACTCAATCTCAATTAGAGAGAACTATTTCAAAGTTTTAAATCATTGGTATCTGACCCCTTTAAGGTTATGTTCAATGTTTCCTGGTGTATCAGAGATGTGTTGGAGATGTATTAGAGAGAAAGGTGATTATATACATATATGGTGGTCATGCAGTGTTGTTAGCCAGTTGTGGGATATGGTCTTTGATTTATTTATAAAACTTACTAAATGTAGGATAAATAAATCCCCTGATATTGCTCTTCTTCACATATCCCCACCTAACCTATCCATGGAAAGAAAAATTCTATTAATTCATGCCATAGAAGCAGCTAAAATTGTGATTGCTAGAAATTGGAAAAATAATCATGTCTTTCTTTGGATACAATTTAAAAATCAACTATTATTTCAATTACAAATGGAAAAAAGGGTTAGGATGGGTTAGTCAGGGTTAGTCAGACCTATCATAGAAGAATAGCAATATACGAGGACTGGATCCTTAAAATAAATAATACTTACACATTAGACTTGTGCATTCGTCACGAAGAGTCACGAAGAGTGTGTTTTCGTTCCGAAGACAAGTAGAAGAATCTTCGCCTTCGTCTACTAATCTCCCCGGTCCCTTCCCCATCTAGCCTACCTTATCTTCACAGCATCGCGGGAGTTGACTGAAGCGGAAATCCGCAGGTTCGTCGTCAGGGGTTACAGGGCAGTGCGAGTGAGCCTATTGGTCACCTGCAGGGTCTTCCTCTGGCATCAGCCAATGGTTGATGCCAGCAAAAGACCCTGCAGGTGACCAATAGGCTCACTCGCACGGCCTTTTTAACTCCTGATTTCCGCTCCCGTTAACCCCTGCGATGCTGCGTTGGATAACGGGAGCAGAAATCCATAGGGTAAAGGGCCGTGCAAGCGACCAATAGGCTCACTTGCACGGACCCTTACCACTAGTTGCTATGCAGAAAAGAAAAAAAAAAACCTGGGACCCTGCTGCAACAGTTAAAAGTCGCTGGTACGGACAGAGGGCAGCATTCTGTCCAAAGATATATTGGCCATATGTGGCAGTGTGCTCATTTGCATTTATTCAAATAAAATATATTCCCATGATTCTTTCGTGTAATGGTTTAATACAAGAAAACCCCAAAATAAATAGAAAAAAAGAGTTTGCAAGTTCGACAGAATTAATGTCCGCGAGTGCGGACATTTAACTGTTGCAGCGGGGAGACCAGCGGATCATGGGAATTTATTTTATTTAAATAATTAATAAATGAAAATGAACACACTACCACATATGGCTAATATATCTTTGGACAGAATGCTGCCCTCTGTTGGTTTTACATTGAGTAGCATAATATTCTGCCCGAGAATATATTAGCTATATATGGTAGTGTGCTCATTGGTCGCCAGGAGGCCCCCTGCTGGCGCCCAATAGAGTTGCTGATACGCACATTTAAACTACTGGTGCCAGAGCTGCTGCGGTACGTGTTAACCCCGTATTAACCCCGTATTATATAAGAAAAAAAACTAATATACGCACGAAGAGAAGACAGGAACAGGCGAATATTCGCGGAATACAAACATTTTTTTTTTTTACGAAGACGAAGAGCCCCCTGGTGCCCAAGTCTATTAAACATATCACAAAAAATACTTACCCCCGGCTCTTTCTCTTTTTTTTCTGTTCTTCTTATCCTTTTTTGGACGGTCAAAATGAAAAGACGATAACATAATTAATCATCTATATATTGTATGGCATATATTGTCTCATTGAATACAATGTCCCTTTTCTTTTCTGTATCCCTTTTTCTTGACAACATTTTTTTTAATAAATAAATATTTGAATAAAAAAAAAATGAATCCAACTGCACGAGTCTACTACACAGCAAACAATCAATTTAAATGGAAGTACAAAACAGGTAATAAAACCTAATGAAACTCCAAATTAGCAAAAAATATATTATACCCTAAAGAAATAAATAAAACTCAAGGCTGGATAATGCTGAATGAATATAATAGTTGTTGGAGAACATACTCTCAGAGTGTAATAGAGATCGCCTGTATTTACAGCATTTACTGATTTTTGCTATATATTTTATATATACAGCTACTATTTAGACAGACAGACAGAGATTTCCAGCTACTTAATACATGACCGGATTTCCCCAGTGTAAGCAAAAATATTAAAAACCCCAGAGCAACCCAGATAGAGTACCAGCGTTAACATAGCATGTGGCCTGGGGAGGCAGATAAGCACTCTACCCCCTTGATGCAGGACTGAATTTCCCTCAATATTAAAATAAATAAATAATCAACCACCTCAGCCCCTGAAGCAAAGCTGTGCCGTTGTGTGTACATAGGTGTTGGTTCATACCAGAATTGGTGAGATGGCCTAACACCTTACCCAGGCTCACTTCCTTTTAGGTCTCAACATTTTTTTTAAAACAGGGATATTTTGCAGAACAGCTATCAATAAATGTCTGCCCACTGCCCCAAACCTCTGCTTACTTTACCCAACCTATATATTTAGCATAATTTAGCTTCACTTAGTTATTATCATTCAGATTACATCACCAAGTTCACAAACTGACTTACCGTTTCACCCCTAGGACTTGTCAGTGCATGGGACACTTCCCTGCTAGCATTACAAAACATAAACAAATACTTTTTGATAAACCAGAAAAGAAACTGATGTTGTCTTATAACAGGGTCATTGCTAAGGACCTGCTGGCTTTGAAGCACTGAGTCTCAACTACATGGCCCTGAATGAAGACTCTGGGGCTAAAGCATAGGCTTCATAGATCTCCCTCTAACCAGGGCCAAACTAATGCAGGGCACCACTGGCATATGTGTGTGTTGGGGGGGTGCGCCCTGTGTACCACTCACCACATCACTACCATATAGTCCTGCCCCCTGGGCCAGTCTAAAATTCTGCACAAAGGGCCAGTCCAGGTCGGACCAGACCTTTGTGAACAATTTTAGACTGGCCCAGGGAGGCAGAAACAGCGTGGTCATGTAACGTGAGGTCATGTGATCCCGCGGCTAAAGGCCGCTCACACACTGTTGAGCTGTCGAGGGAGTGAGTGAGGGAAGGAGGGAGAAGGGGAGGAGAGAGAGTGGAAGGAGGGAAAGGGGAAGGGGAGAAAGAAGAAAGAGGGAAAGTGTATAAGTGTTGTGTGCATGCATGCATTCATGCATGTATGTATGTTTGTGTCTCAGCATGTGTGTGTTTACTGTGTGATTCAATAGCATGTAGAAATATTCAGCAGCAATAACTTGCAGTAAGCCTTTTCGGTTTGACTCTGTTAGTCTCTCGCATCGTTGTGGAGAACTTTTGGCTGACTCTTCTTTAAAATGTTGCTTCGGTTAATTGAGGTTTGCAGGCATTTGTTTCTTTTCTTTTTCAGCCATTCTGTTGTAGATTTGCTGGTGTGCTTTGTCCTGTTGCCTGACCCAATTTCAGCCAAGCTTTAGCTGTTGGATACATGGCTTCCCATTTGACCCTAGAATACTTTAGTATACAGAGGAGTTATTGGTCAACTCTATGACTGCAAAGTTCCCAGGCCCTGTGATAGCAAAATTCTATGTTTGTTTATTTCTGAAATGGGGACATGTGCATTATGGCCAAACATCTCTCTGTCCAAGGGACATTGTTCCAGAAGTCTTGTGGTTTGTTCAGATGCAACTTTGCTAACCTAAGCCATGTTATCAAGTTTTGTTTTAGAGATAAGAGGCTTTCCCCTGGCAATTCTACCAAAGAAACCATGCTTGTTCAGTATTTTTCTAATTGAATTGTCATGAACTTTAACATTTAACATGCTAACTGAAGCCTGTAGACTCTGAGCATTGCACGGATTGACATTGGGGTGAATTTGCTAGGATAACCACTCCTGTGAAGATTGGCAACTGTCTTGAATGTTTTCTACTTTTGAATAATGTTTCTCATTTTAGAATGGTGTACTTTAAATTGTTTGGAAATTACCTTTCCCAGATTAATGGGCAGCAACAGTTGCTTCTCTGAGATCATTGTTGATGTCTTTCCTCATTGGCATTGAGTTAACACATACCCGAATGCCTCAGATCAGCAAACTGCTAAAAAAATAGGCTTTTATAGAGGTGGTCACACTTGCTAATGATCAATTAATCAATGGCATTTGATTAGCAGCACCTGTCTGCTACTTAGCATCTGAATTCTTATGGAAGTAGTAAGGGTGTGCTTAATTTTTCCACACATGGCTTCTTCATGTTGGCTTAATTTTATTTTATGCTATCCAATCTCTTGTGGGCTCTAGCCCCCTATCGTTTGGAGACCTAGCAATGACCCTGCCTTACTATATATGTATTAAAATAAAATTGACAATAAATGAATCATATAAAATCAGTTGGCATGTCGGGCAGAAACCCTAGCACAACATGGGAATTAGTCAGGGGCTTTATGTGAGCTTTAAATCCTAGTTAACTAGTGAATATAATGCATTAAATATTGCAAAAAAAGCAATACCAAATAGTAGACTTGTGCATTCGGATTCATATGAATTTCAAATTTTCATTAAATTTGGTGATAAGTACAAAGCTCCCAAATCTAGCCAAGAAAAATAAAGCAAAAAGCTGAGAATTTTCATTTGAAATTTGTAGGTCTACATTGACTCACATTCTCTCACACTGCCATGTTTCCCTAAGTCCACGTTAGGGCAAAATAATGGTGCTTGCAGTGACATCCTCTCCACTGATTGGTGGATTGTGAAGAACATGTTACCCTCAGTGCCGCCATATTGCCCACAGTTGGCAATTTCAGCAATATCCTCTTCGCAAATTGGGGGATCCGTGACAGGACAGCACTGCAAGTTTGGCCATTTTGGCAGCCGAATTATGTCCTTGAAAATGCAGACAAAGAAAAAAATAGAAGAGAAGGGAGAAGATGAAGAAGTTGTGGAAGTGGTCAGCAGAGAAGGTAGGGGAACATTTAGAGTGCGTGGTAGAGAGAACGAACGGGAATGAGAATGTGAGAGAGTCAATAAGTACAATTTACTAAGGCATTGTAGATCAGATGAGGTAGTAGTAGTACATGCTTTTTTCCCATGAGAATATTAGTGATGGTGGTAATGGGGGTGCTGGTGCCAGTGCATATAGAGGAGTCGGCAATATGGCTATGCTGCAGCTGCTGCTTCTCCAGAGTGGAATGAGCAACACATTTAGCAAAGAAATGAAATTACTGGAAGATGTGTTGTTTGACTCCTTCTGGCTCATGATCTAAATCCAGGTCATCATCATTGACATTGTCGATAAGCATATCCCTTTTTCACTAAAATCTATAGCTGTCTAATTCAGGAATAGTATTTCAAGGGGGCCTACGCTCCACGAGGACCCGGATGACTCGCCCCCCGTCGCGCCTTAGTCCCGAGGTGTCTGGGCGCACAAGACCCGCTTCGGTTGAGGCCAGGCGTTCTGGCCGTTCATCCGCTATACGGAGGAGAGCATCGGCGAGGACCAGACGTTCCAGGGAGCCGCGATTACCGAGACGTTCAAGTCCTGATGTTCCACCTACCTGCGATTCTCCTAGCAGCACTTCCGAAGACGAGATGGCAGCAGGTGCCTGGAGGAGGATCCAGCAGTGGCCGGGATTCGCGTCGTCGCGGCAGAGTGTGCGGTTCTCGCGAGATCAGGGCTGGTGATGGACATCTGGATGAAGCCGTTCCTGCCAGCACAGTCGAGGACCCCGGTACGCCTGAGCTGTTGACGCTGATGCCTGTTACTTTGTCAACACGGGAGGCTATGCCCTCTACATCTTCCCCTGCAGCTGGCCAGGCGAGGGGTGAGCATACTGCTGATCATTCTCTTCCTATTTTATCTTCCCATCTTTCTAATATCCCCAGTAGTTTTTTAGGGTATGCTGGGTCATAGGGTCAAGTGGGGTCACAGGATCTTAGGGGTTCAGTGGTTGCTAGTGCAGGTTTGCCTAGGGCTTTAAGTGTTTTTTCTGTGCCTCGAATGTCCTCGGCGGCTATGGATACCGCGGCTGGACATGTCTTACCTATGCAGCAGGGTGCTATCACTTCTGGGCAGCAGTTGTTAGCTCAGGGTGCTAATTTGAATCCACACAATGCCGTTCTACCTGCTTTGTCTCAATTTGTTGATGGTTTTAGAGATTTGTTAGTCCGTTGTGGTTTGCAGGGTTCTGGAACCCCAGCGCAGGCTTGGGGGTCTTATGGCGTTGCGGGAGGTCAGGCGGTGTCAGTGCCCCCCGTGGCAACAGTGGCGGGGGTAGGATCTCTGGTAGCTAATCCGTTGCAAGGTCCTACCGGACCTGTGGCGCCTGCAGTGCCTGCTCCTTCAGGATGGAGCGGTTCGGGGTCCTGTTGTGGGGGACAAACAGGGTGATCAGGCTGCCGTCCGTTTGGCTGATGCAGCAAGGGGTGAAGTTTACGTGTGCTTTGAGGCGCCCTTGGGTGCCCATCTGAAAGACGAGGTCCGGGAAAAGATTTGGAAAGGGGAGTACGTTGAGATTTTTTCTTTGCTTCCTTTGGGTAAATTTAATTTGGACAGGGTTAAGAAGGGTGAAGAGGTTAAGAAAGAAGATGAGGAAAAAAGGCGTTACCGTTTAATTCCAAGAACCTTTTCAAATTGGCTTCAGGCTTTTGCCATTTTAACCAGTGTAATCGGGCAGAAGAATCCTGAGCACTGTAGCGGTTTATTTGGTTACATGGATAGTATTGGGGAAGCTTACCGGGTTTATGGGGGTCAGTCGTGGCTCCGGTATGATGAGCAATTTAGACAAAGGATGGCTTTTTCAAAGGATGGATATTTCTTTGTGGCTCAGGGTATGACACCTGGCCGCAGTCAATCCCAGCCCTTTCCAGCAGCGGGCGGTGACAATTCCAGTTCTGGCTCATCGGCCGGCATGCAAAAGGGCTATTGCTGGAAATATAATGATGGGTTGTGTAAATGGGGATCCTTGTGCAGATTCAAGCACGAGTGCTCGGGGTGCAATGGGTCCCACCCCTTCTCCAAGTGCTTTAAGAAGCAAAAGAAGGGTAAAGGGCCGGCTGGAGCAAAAGGGGGTGACTCCGGTACTGGTAGAGAGGATAGTACCGTGGCTGAATAAATATCCTGATCAAGAGGCGGCTGCTTTGTTACTCTGTGGGTTTAGGGGCGGTTTTCGGATTCCTTTTAAGGAATGCGAAGTTACTACTGTTGTTCGTAATTTATGCTCTGCCTTGTCTTTTCCTAATGTTGTGTCTGATAAATTGAGTAAGGAAGTGGCGTTGGGGAGGATGGAAGGCCCTTTCCTGTCTTGTCCTTTTCCTAATTTACGTTTATCCCCTTTGGGGGTTGTTCCCAAGAAGGAGCCGGGTAAATTCCGGCTCATCCACCATATGTCTTACCCAAAAGGACAAGACGGTGTCCCCTTGTACCTGTTTGAGTTTTCTGGGTATCGAGTTGGATTCGGAGGAGATGGTTTGTCGGTTGCCGTTGGATAAGGTGTATGATATGCGTTTCATGGTTGCCAGTTTTTTTGCAGGTTTCTAAAGTTACCTTGAAGCAATTACAGTCCTTGATTGGCAAACTTAACTTCGCGTGCCGTATCATGCCCATGGGGAGGGTTTTCTTACGACGGCGCCTCTCGCCTCCACGCAGGGGAGGGCAAGGCCTGCCTAAGGCCTGGGGGGCAAGTCTAGTCAAGTGGCCCGTTGCGCCACTGAATCATGCCCGTCTTTTCATGATTTTCTAACGCATATTGATGTAATGTGATGGGACTGGGAGTAAAATAATGTATTTTTAATACATTAAAAAACAGTTAATCTCTGTAACAAAAACAATTGACTGTGAGAGTCAGTACAGTCTTCCCTCCTCCTGACCCTACTGTGACATTGAGAGGTCCTCTACCCTGTGATCATCCCCAGAGTCCCTTTGTCCCTCATTCACTAAGCCACACCTCTCTTTTACTTACTCCCTGTAGTTCAGGTATAGATCAAATAAACAACACATGTAAACAGCACGTGCATGTATAGATCAACTGAATAAGAAATACAAACCCTGTATTTGCAGGTATACATAAATAATGTATGGAAGCATAGCATAGCAGATACAGATCAACAGAATAACACATAAACCCAGCTTTGCAGGTACAGATCAACTGGAAATCACATAACAACTAAGCATTAACGGTATAGATAAAACTAGGGCTGAAACAACTAATCGATAATGAAAATCGTTGTCAACGATTTTCATTATCGATTAGTCGAATCGATTTTTATCGATTATAAAAAGAGTTTTTTTCAGAGCAAATGCTCTGAAAAACTCCTCTCCTTATATAATCCGACCTCAAACAGAGATCGAATTATAACACTAGAATCCAGATCCCCTGTAACTCTGCAGGGGTGCTGGATTCCCCTCACTGTCGGCTGGTGGATGTCCATGCGATACGCACAGGCAACTTCCGCCTCTCCCCTCCACTTCCATACACCCCTCTGACTCCTCCCCCCTCCCATACACCGCTCTGCCTCTCTCCCGACTCCCTGGTGTTTTGTGAACCTCCGTTGCTGACAGGCACTCTCACTGCAGCTTCATAGAAGCCTCAGCGTAAGTGAAGAGCAGTAACGGAGGCTGTCTGTGCACATCGTGCAGACCCCCACCGGCTGACAGAGAATCGAGGTCTCCTGGTGGGGGGCTGCATCGCACAGCCTCCGTTACTGCCCTTCACTTACGCTGAGGCTTCTATGAAGCTGCAGTGAAAGTGCCTGTCAGCAACGGAGGTTCACAAAACACCAGGGAGTCAGTAGAGAGGCAGAGTGGTGTATGGAAGGGGGAGGAGTCAGAGGGGTGTATGGGAGCCACCCTACCATACACCACTCTGGCTCCTCCCCCTCCCATATGCCACTTTGCCTCTCTACCCGGCTCCCTGGTGTCTTGTGAACCTCTGTTGCTGACAGGAGGTAGAGTGGAGTATTGGAGGGGGGAGGAGGCAGAGTGGAGTATGGGAGGGGGGAGGAGGCAGAGTGGAGTATGGGAGGGGGAGGAGCCAGAGTGGTGTATGGGAGGGGGAGGAGCCAGAGTGGTGTATGGGAGAAGGAGGAGCCAGAGTGGTGTATGGGAGGGGGGGGAGGCAGAGTTGAGTATGGGAGGGGGGAAGGAGGCAGAGTTGAGTATGGGAGGGGGGAAGGAGGCAGAGTGGTGTATAGGAGGGGGAGGAGGCAAAGTGGTGTATGGGAGGGGGAGGAGCCAGAGTGGTGTATGGGAGGGGGGAGGAGGCAGAGTTGAGTATGGGAGGGGGGGCAGAGTGATGTATGGGTGGGGGGAGGAGGAAGAGTGGAGTATGGGAGGGAGGGAGGAGGCAGAGTGGTGTATGGGAGGGGGAGGAGGCAGAGTGGTGTATGGGTGAGTTATAGTGGTGTATGGGGGTATAATAAATTTCAGGGTAGCAGAGTGGTGTATGGGAGGGGGAGGAGGCAGAGTGGTGTATGGGTGAGTTATAGTGGTGTATGGGGGGTATAATGAATTTCAGGGTAGCAGAGTGATGTATGGGAGGGGGAGGAGGCAGAGTGGTGTATGGGTGAGTTATAGTGGTGTATGGGGGGTATAATGAATTTCAGGGTAGCAGAGTGGTGTGTGGGGGTGTAATGAATTTCAGGGAGGCAGAATGGCATATCTGGAGGAGGTAGAGTGGTGTATGGGGGGGTATAATGAATTTCAGAGTGGCATATCTGGGGGAGGCAGAGTGGTGAATCAGGTAGTATAATGAATTTCAGGGTGGTGCAGGGCATTTATGGGGAGCGGAGTGGCATATCAGGGTGCACAGTGGCATATGGGGAGGTATAAGGCATAAATGGGGGCGAGTGGCATATTGGAAGTTATAAGGCATATAGGGGGTATAAGGCATATCGATATTAGGCATATCAGGGGGCATAAGACATATCTGGGGGTACAAGGTATATCAGGGGGCTCAGTTGCATATCACTGGCATATAAGGAGTATAAGGCATATCGGGGGCACAGTGGCATATCAAGGGGCACAGTGGAATCTCTGGCATATAGGAGGTATAAGGCATATCTGGGGCAGAGTGGCAAGCTGGGGGGTCAGATGTGCATAACTGGAGGCAGTTTGGTAAATAAAAGAAAATATAAACAAGGCTTTTTTCTCATAGTTTTTATTAAATATTTTTTTAGTTTTTATTAAATATGAAAATATGTATTAGAATCTACAGTTTGAGAAACACTGTGTTTGGGTTCTTGTAGCTTTTATTATTATTATGTCAGTAAAATAAGAAGGTGAATAGAGAGAGGCCATTGCAATAAAGAGATGAAAGTGTAAATTGTATGTTTTTTATTACATTATTTTAAATTAAAATTTTTTTTTTATCCGATTAATCGATTAACCGAAAAAATTATCGGCCAACTAATCGATTATTAAAATAATCGTTAGTTGCAGCCCTAGATAAAACCCCCTAAATTACAGGCATAGCTCACAGGATGCAGCTCACCAGCCCAGTCCACACTGCCCGAATAGAACCCGACCAGCGCCAAGATAACATTAACAAATTACAGTCGAGAGTGAGCCAACTTTGTCCACAAACAGCCCAGCATGAGCCAATTTTGTCCCCAAACAGCCCGCCCTGACACCAGTATAGGCTCTGCAACACCAACACCCAAACACACACACCAGGACAGGCTCTGCCACACCGACACCCAAACAGACACACCAGGACAGGCTCTGCCACACAGATACCAGGACAGGCTCTGCCACACTGACACCCAGACACACACACCAGGACAGGCTCTGCCACACCGACACCCAAACACACACACACACACACCAGGACAGGCTCTGCCACACCTACACCCAGACACACACACACCAGGACAGGCTCTGCCACACCAACACCCAAACACACACATATACACACACCAGGACAGGCCCTGCCACACAGACAGCAAAACACACACACACCAGAACAGACCCTGCCACATTAACACCCACACACACACACACACCAGGACAGGCTCTGCCACACCGACACCCAAACACACACACACACACACACACACCAGGACAGGTTCTGCCACACAGACAGCACACACACCAGGACAGGCTCTGCCACACCTACCCCCAAACACACACACACACCAGGACAGGCTCTGCCACACTGACACCCACATCCAAAATGCTTTCCAACGCTGGGTTGCTGTTTGTTTGTCCTTCCCCCTTGTGTATTGATGCCCCAGCCCCCCTTTGATTTTAATGTATTTCCCCCCACACCCTTGTGTATGGCCCATGTGGATTTGTGCCCCCAGCCAGCCCCCTTTGTACATTATGCCCCTTGTGTATTGCCCCATGTGGATTTGTGCCCCCAGCCAGCCCCTTTGTACATTATGCCCAACACCCTTGTGTATTGATTTATGTGATGTCCCCAGCCAGCCCCCCTCCCTTGTGTATTGATGCCCCCCTTTGCATTGTTAATGACTGACCCATGTATATTGAACCCAGCCACCCACCCCCCACCTTTGTGTATTGATTTATGTGGTGCCCCAACCACCCTGTTATGTACTTATACCCCCTAGCCACCCCCATTTTGTATTTAATTGTTGTCCCAATGCAGCCCCCCCATAACCCCAACTTTTTAATTTTTTTTAATACTTACGTTTTTGCTGCCATCCTTCACTGCTGCTGTCCTACAACGTGCTCTTCTACCTGTCACGAGGAACTGTTCCGTGTGACTCCACCCCCTTGAGCAGCCCATCACATTGACGATGTGACGTGCCGCTCAAGGGGGGGAAGTCACACGGAACAGGACACTAGGCGGCACTGTGCAGGCACGCTGGCCGCTTAATGATTTTAAAGCGGCCAGCGTGTCTTACCGCCGCTTAAGGACTCACAGCTCTGCCAGCCCACCGCGGATGCTGCGGGCATTAAAGACGGCCCTGGCGTGGCCGACTCGGCCACTTAAATGGGCGGCCGTTTAATGTAGATTCAGGGCGGCCTGGGGGGCAATTGCCTCCGCGTCTATAAAAAAAAAAAAACGGCGTTTCAACTGAGGGGGCACACGGGGGGGCACAGCATGCTGTAGGGGGGGCCATGGCCCCCTCTGGCCCCCCCTGCTGACGCCACTGTGTATATAGATTATCCATACTTTCCCAGCACTTATAGGGAACATACTATAAGGTATACATTATTCGTATAATTTTTATGCTTATGACTTAACGGGTTTGGGGGTTGTGAACGGGGGCAAGAGGGGTATACTGGGTAGATGTTGTGTTAGGGCAATGGGATATATATATATATATACCGTATTTCAAATGTACCTCAAATAGGTCTGACTATGAGACGACTAAGATCCAGATCCCCCGCAGCTGCAGGGGACCTGGATCCTCCTGGATCAGAGTTCCCCGCACCGGTGCGGCGAATTCTCTCTGACGGTCGGGGAAGGTCTGCGCAATGGACGCAGACAACCCCCGCTGCTAGCCACACCTCCTTCCGGCTGCAGCATAAGTTGTCTACGCGAATCGCGTAGACATCTACACGCTGCCCCGGTTGCATGACAGGGGAGTCAGAAGCACCTGTAAGTTGGGGGGGGTGTTAAATGGGGGGCATAAGGCATTTCTGGACGCAGAGTGTTCTATGAAATGCCTTTTAACCCCCTTAATGCCACTCTGCCTCCTGAAATGCCTTAAACCTCCCTATATTAACCCATTCGTCAGCCACCAATTGTGGAAGTTTCATTTTGACACCACGGGGTGAGATCTTGCGTGGAGCTCCAGATCGAGAGAGATTATCAGTGGTCCTGTATGTCTTCCATTTTCGAATAATTGCTCCCACAGTTGATTTCTTCACACCAAACTGCTGGTGCAGGTCTACAATTTTGTTTCTGGTGTCCTTCGACAGCTCTTTGGTCTTGGTCATAGTGGGGTTTGGAGTGTGACAGGTGTCTTTTATACTGATAACAAGTTCAAACAGGTGCCATTAAATACAGGTAACGAGTGGAGGACAGAGGAGACTCTTAAAGACGATGTTACAGGTCTGTGAGAGCCAGATATCTTGCTTGTTTGTAGGTGACCTAATACTTATTGAACCGCGGAATTTACCAATTCATTCATTAAAAATCCTACAATGTGATTTCCTGTATTCTTTCCCCACATTCTGTCTCTCATAGTTGAAGTGTACCTATGGTGAAAATTACAGGCCTCTCTCATCTTTTTAAGTGAGAGAATTTGCAGAATTGGTGGCTAACTAAATACTTTTTTGCCCCACTGTGTGTGTATATATATATATATATATATATATATATCTATATATATCTATATATATCTATATATAGATATATATTTAGATATATATATATATATATATAGATATATATATATATATACTTTTTTGTGACAGTGGGGGATTATTTTGATATGTTACTAATTTTTTATTATTTTTTTTATTTTATTTTACTAATCACAATGTGATTAGTGAGCTGGGCGCCATTGGCACGGTTGAATGCAGTACTCTGGCTGTCTATGCATTTCAGGATTCATTTCAAAATCCTGGCTATTACTTTTAAAGCCCTTTACAGAGCTGTGGCTACTTAACTTCTCCTCACTCATCTCTAAATATACTCTTAACCGTTCTCTCCGCTCATCCAATGATGTCCTTCTATCCTCTGATTTCTAGCTCTCATGCACACTTACAAGATATCTCAAGGGCTGGCTGCCTCTATCCTCTGGAATGCCGTCCCTTAGCCTATCCATCTTTCCCCCTGCCTTCGGTCCTTCAAAAATCTCTCAAGACCCACTTCTTTAAGCACACTTACATTTACCCCCATCAAACCATATATGTTTGAACGAGACATACCCAGGGTATTTAAAATGCTAGTATTTTAACTCTTTCCATGCACTAATTCTACCACTAGAAATTGTCAATCTTTATGGTAGTTATGTTTTTTCCACACACATTTTTCTTTGGGTATGAATTTTCAGCTCCTGATATATGTGAAACAACACCCCAATATGTGTTCAGAAACATCTCCTGAGTACATGCATGGGTTTATTGTTGGTTTTTTTGGGGGGGTAAAAGGTCACATTGGGGACATCCGCAATTCAGTTTTTCAACTTCTAATTTAAACATGTTAAAAATTCTGCCCCATGTCCTATTTGGAACATCTTTGAAGCCAGCCAATTCAATTTACCCCATCAAGCAATATATTTCTGAAAACTAGACAACCCAGTGTATTTTAAACTAGTATTAAAATCCCAAGTGTTCCAAGCATTAATACTACTACCAGCCTTTGTCAATCTTTGTGGTAGTCATTTATTACTATTAAATTATTACTTTTTTCACACACATTTGCTGGACCCCTTGGGGTTCATTTAAAATCGGAGATGAAGGAGAAGATATGGAAAGGGGAGTACGTCGAGTTGTTCTTGCTTCCTCTGGAAGAGTCTTTTGACTCGAAGGAGGATGACAAAAAAGAGGATGACAAAAAGGAGGAGGAGGAAAAGAAATAGTGTTATTATAAACTCCCTAAAACATTCGGGAATTGGCTTTGTGCCATTTGCCTTATGACAAACATTATTAGGGTTTGGCTTGGTGGCGGTTTAATGAGCAGTTTTGTCAGCGATTGGCAGTGAATCAGGGCGGTTGGGCCAAATGGACATGTCGCTCTGGTTGAAATTGATAATGGCTCAGAGGGCATCAGCCTTTCAAATCCGGACCGGCCGAGGACAGGGGACTTCGTCGGCTACGGGGTGGAATGGGACCTGCAGGTTGTTCAATGACAGCCAGTGCAAGTGGGGGCCCCATGCAAATCTAAGCACAAGTACTCCGGTTGTAGCAGGGCTCATGGTTTGTCCAGGTGTTTCAAGCAGGGCAAGGCGGGCTCCGGGACTGTGGCTAAAGAGGACAACGCGATGCTGCTGTAGCTAAACAACTACAGTAAAAGGGCAGACGGAGCTTTGCTGGAAGTTGAGTTTTGGATACAGTTTTGGATACAGTTTGTGGAGTCGTATCTGTAGATTGTGCGGGAGAAATTAGCTGAGGAGATCCGATCGGGGCAGATGGCTAGCCCTTTCACAAAAGCACTGCTTGCGGGATTTAGGGTTTCCCTGCTGGAGGTTGTCTCCAAACAGGAGGCAGGTATGTTCAGGCTTATCCATCATTTGTCGTATCCGAAAGGGGTTCAGTCAATGATGACATTGACAAGGACCTGTGTTCAGTGTTTTATACCTCTTTCGATAGGTCAGTGGATTCGGTGCGGTATGTGGGTCCTGGAGCACTTACGTCCAATGCGGATGTGGACTCGGCCTTCAGACTATTGTCAATTCATCCTGATTGCCAGCATCATTTTGGATACTGGTTCGTAGGTGCCTTTTTTGGATTTGTTTCTCCCCATGGGTTGTTCAATCTCCTGTGCCTTCTTGGAGTAAGTAGTGAGGGAAAGAGGGGGGATGGTCCATACCTTGATTACCTCTTTTGTGTGGGTCCAGGGGGTTCTGAGCAGTGTATGCACTTGCTCCGTATCTTGCAGGTGGTGGCCTAGTATTTTGTGTTGCCGTTAGCGCCTAAGAAAACTATCTGCCTTAGCATCATTGGTTTGGAGATTGATTGCGTGGCAGGGACTTGTCTTCTCCTAGAGCATAAGTTGTAGGCGCTTTGGGAAGGGGTGGCAGAAGTGAGGCTAGCTTGGAAGGTGACATTGTGACAGCTTCAGTCTTAGATTGGAGGCTTTGCTTCACTCCATTTTTCTCTTTCACTGTCTTGGGCCCGGCAGGTGTTCTGGCGGCTCACCATCGCATTAGGGTCACAAGGGGCAATGAAGGCGGATCTGGTGGTTTGGAATGTTTTCTTGGTACAATTTAAACAGGGATTTGTCTGGGAATTGGCTGGTTTCCGGAGGTACGTTTGGCCGCAGAAGCTATTAAGTTGAAGGGGGTTGTGGTGTGGCTGTTATGTTGTGGTTTTTCCTCACCCATCCTGCAAGCATGCGGTCCCAAATCTCCACATCACCTCCGGGTAAGGCAAGCCCTCAGCATCCGCTGCCGGCGCCACCCGCCGAAAACGCTCCCAATGAAACGAGCCACTCCATCTTCAGGCATGGAGCCCGCAGATATGTCCAAGCTCCCACGCTGCATAGGCCGCATGCCTCTCCTACACGGGACGCTGCTCCCCGTCTGGATGACTTTGGCTGTCATTGCAGCCCGACCACTGCTCTGCTCCCTCCTGCTCTTGACCGGCACCCGCTATTCGCCCCTACCATCGTCAGGGGCACTGGAACTCGCCTGCCGCATAGGTGGCGGGCCTCTTCCACCAGGGACACCGCTCCCCGTCGGGACTAGTTCGGCCGCCGATGCAGTCGGACTGCTCCTTCCTGCTACCGGCATCTCCCGTACCTTTACCCCTTCTTCCATCCGGGGCACTGGGACTCAGCCGCTATGGAGGCCGCGACCAGCACACAAGGAGGGAAGACAAAAAACACTGGGTAAGCTGGCACAACAAAAAGCCCAGAACCCCCCTATGCCCCATCCTTATATACCCCCCCTCCCAACTGAACTTTCTTTGACCCCCTGACCGAGCCGTGCTCTGCAGCCCTGTCAAGGCCCCCTCCATTCTATTCAGACTCTGTGGGCATCAGTACTTGGTTTATTCGTTACAGCTTTATAAAAATCTTTATAAAGAACCTAATTCAACATAACAGCCATAGTACATGTGGTTATTACAGCTTTCAAAGTGGTTGACTAATGTATTTTTTATACCTTTCCACCGTTCCATTTTCCACTAAAACATAACATTATTGTATTAAATCCTGTTGAAAGGTATCCATTGAACATTACATTGAGTAATTATAAAGCGTTGTTCCTATAAAGATGGATACTGCTGACACTAATTTGGTTCCTGTAAGAGAGGTGAAAACAGTACTTGTAAATAAAATATAATCTCAGTAGCTATAGTCCGCATTTTCTTTTTTGTTTTTTCAAATAAAAAAACCAAAATGTGAAAAACAGTAATTTTCTATAATATGTGTAGTTAGCCAAAGGTTACATGTTTTGCTAAATGGATTTGAAAAGCATCAACGTAGGAAACGTTTGGAAAGAAAACATTTTCAGATAGTAAGCAGATACAGATGTAAGGTATACAAGCTTTCCTTTGGCTGCATTTTCAACATTCATACCATTGAAACTATATATTCATATTAAAAAAGTCAAAAGGAACAAAAAACACAAAAATGAGCTAACCCGTTTTACATATTAACCTTCCAGAAGGTTATCACAAAGAGTGTTTTGTAGTGACTTATTAACAGTAGAAACTAAATAAATAAAATATTCATAGTGCGTTTTCGTTGATCAAACTGAATCACAAAGAAACGAGCATAGCAGCGGTAAAACATTCACGAAGACGCACAAAACGAAGAATCTTCATTTCTTCGTGTTCATCTTCGTTTTCGCAGCGCGGCCGCCAATTTTACAAAGAATAGGAGGACACAGATTGAGTGAGCTGATCTTTGTCTGTCTGTCTGTTCTGTGTGAGACTGGTAATCCTTAGCCTGCCATTTCTCACAGTGTACTCTTACTGATTTTTTCCCCACTGCTAATGTGTACACTGTGTAGTGCTGTTGAGCTGACAGTTTGCTGCACACAGTGCCTCACTGGCACTGGGGTGCCCTTGCCCTGGGTTGGCAGTGCCTACTGCCTGCCCTGTCTTCCCTTAGTTTTTAAAATATTTTTTTATGTAATCCCAATATTGTGCTCTGATGCAAGATCATGGATTGCCCTCAGCTGCTCCAAAATCCTCTCCAGTATATGTAAAGCGTACTCACATCTTGTTGTAGACAGTGTACAGGAAGACCTGCCCTCTCTTGCTCTTCCCTCAAAAGTTGGCTAGCCTTAACGCTGTGGTGGAAGTGCCCAGCGATCTTTCTGCAGTGTGAAAGAACTACTGCTGCTGCATTACTTCCTTCTGACATTGCTGACTTGACTATAAGATGGATGATTTGGGCTGCACAGTGCACACCAACAATATGACCATCTCGCAGCACTTTCACCATGTTTGCACTCTTCCCTGCCAGTTCGCTTTCATGCCCAAAATGTCCCTAATGGTAAAGGTAGTTTCTCCCCCTGGCTGCGTCTGTTTGCGGTGTGGCAACGCCTGCTACCTCCACTGGAGTAGCCAGTTTACGCTAGGGCCTAGCGTTTGAGCTCTGGAAATCCGCTCCCAAACTTTAAGGACTGACAGTGCTTGTGAGTGGGTCGGCAATTGCCCACTCATTCACCATTTTTCGATCATCTACTTTTTCTTTGCAAATCATGCCTTTTCCTTCCTTTCATTTAATTTTTTCCCATCTGATTCCCAACCTACCAAACATAACACACACAAACATATACACAATTCACAAGGACTCTTTCCTGTTATTTGCCCTGACCTTTACTTCTACACTCACTAGCCTACAAGTAACGCTATAACTTACGAAGTGTAAGTTATAGCGTCATTATAGCGTGAAGTACCCTATAACCCTAAAATAATATTTGGAGTTTGGAGTATTCTAACAAATACATTCCATCGTTTCCAAATTTCCTTACAGTCCCATTGTTTGCATCCTGTCAACTTTGGTAAGTAACCTTACGTTAACCCTCTAAGTCTAAGCTTATTTTGAGTTTTTGTCCCACATTCTTCCATCTGCATTGTCCCCTACATTTCCCGGGACAGTCCTGTTTTCTTTTAGTCCGGTCCTGTCAAATTCGAGTTGTTGGAAAGTATGCCATTGTAGATAAGTTGCAAATGTTAGCCAAGTATGTAAAATTGGTCTAAAATGCCCTATTTATTTATTTTTTTAAAAAAAAAAACTTTTATTGCTGTTATATGATAAATAAATAATCCCAGTTTCTCCAAGTTTCTCAGAGCATTTGTCTAAGTCTCAGACTACTGCTCTGAGCAACTTGGCCTGGGAGGAACAGGGATTTCATGTTAGGGCAAGGTATACTTTGGACCCAGAGCTTCTCGGATCGTGCCAGGATTTTCCGTGTGCGACTATTAGTGGCCGGCAGGGGGCTCGTCTGGCATCAACGAATGAAGGGCAGCTGCCCTTCGAACACAAATAACGTTTACAAATATTCGCCCAAAACTAACACAGGAACGGGCGAATATTCGTAGAATACAAAGATTTTTTTTTCACAAAGACGAACACGAAGACTTTGCCAGCGCCCAAGTCTAAAAATTACTACTTCTCAGAAATTACATACTGAATTAAATGATTTGGAATGCTTATTTAGATGTCATCTTCAGATTGTGTGACCCTTCTAGGTTTGGTTATTTACTTTTAAGCACTGAGGTACCATTGCTGTATGTTATTTAATTTGTTCCTTTTTACTTTATTGCTGTGGTCATCATTGTGTTTATTTGTGCCTTTACATACATATGTATTTCCATCCTAGTTCCTGTAGTCCTGTGCCCTTGTCCATATGTACCTTCCTATATGTGTCTTGGTGCCGATGCTTTTTTATTATATATATTTTTTTATATGTATTTAAATCATATTGTCTAATAAAGATTTACTTTGTATTTACCTTTTTTCTTTATGTGCTCTCCTTGTATTAGGTTTTGGTGTTTATATATGTACAGTGCACGTATCTCTACCACTATTGGTAGTTTGTTTGTTTTTTGGATTATGTTACCAAAATAACCAAGCATGTTTACATGTAATTTTGAAATTTCTATCCCTGGTAAAAGTTGACTGTTTGAACTGATCCAATGGGAAAACACAGATCTAATTACATATTGTGCAATCTATGGTTCTGGACAGTATCTAGGACCAAGAGTAAGTACATTTTAGTGAAGTCACATCTATAAATGATCCTGGGGGTGAGATGTGTAACCTGTCCATCTGTCACTGCAACCTGTGATTCTACATGAACAGCTTTCTATTTTTATACTGTATACAAGTTCCATCACAAAACTCACTGTCAACACTTTAAGACATTCGCCTGCATCTCACTCCAGAGGACACACAACTCTTGTGCATGTTCAGTGTAAAACTTGCACTTGTTGATTTATAATGTTCATGAACCTTCCCCCAAAACATTTTCTGCTACTGTTTCTCTCCCACTCCTATCCACATCTCCACTCACTTAGTCCAGAATTTTTTATTTTCTCTCTCTCTCTCTCTCTCTCTCTCTCTCTCTCTCTCTCTCATATACTCATTGTTATGTTCTGTCTACCCTCTGTACAGAGCTGCAGAATCTTATGGTGCTATATAAAACAATAAAATAAAGAGTCTAACCATTTAAACCATGGACATTGGGCACATATAACCCTAAGGAAAGCTTGCTAAGAGTTGTAGCCACAATCATTTGCTGATGTCAGCAGGCGGTCCCGCTGACGTTTGTGGGCGGTCCCGCTGACGTTGGGGGAGTTCCCGCTGACGTCGGTGGGCGGTGCTGCTGATGTTGGGCAGCGGGAAACACCCCCATGTAAAGGAAAAAATGGGCGGGGAACTGGGCGTGTCCCATGACCCGGAGGATTCGGGTCTTGACCCAGAGAACCGGAGGACAGCGCTCACCCGGCAATCTCCAGGTCAAACCCGGAGAGTTCCCAGGTATGGTCCTTTGGGGAAGTGTACCTGGAGAGCAGGACAGACCAGTTCTCCATCTCACTACCAGGGTGCACAACATAATCCAGACAAACACAATTTCCTAAGTATGAGACTAGGTTTCATTAAAGTTGAATCCAGACACCTGTTCACTATTACAAAACTTTGTAGGACAGGCCAAGACTGGGCCCTGGAGAGGATTATTTCTATAACAGCTGAGAAATGTTAATATTAATGATATTCTATTTGGTGAGTAAGCAGACAAGCTGTCCAAACAACAATCTTTTGAAGGCCCATCAAAAGATTCAGTAAAAATTCCTTTTAATATCTTCTTTAAAATCTGTAAAATTAACAAACTCCAATGGAGCAATATTACAGTTAAAAGTTGAAATAAAAATAAAATTGCAATATAACAAATTGTGGCACAACCGAAATGTTATGCACGATCGCTTTGTAATATATAAGTTACATAGTTACATAGTACATCAGGGTGAAAAAAGACCCAAGTCCAAGTTCAACCCTTCTACATAACCTTCCTACTCTTGATCCAAAAGAAGGCAAAAACCCAATTAAGATACTTCGAATTCTGCCATCAGGGGAAAAAAATCCTTCTCCTTGGATCAAGAAGCTCTAAAATATTATTTCTATTTATAGCAGGGGTTCTCAAACTGCGGCCCTCCAGCTGCTGCAGGACTACATCTCCCATAATGCTCCTTCAGCTAAAGGGCTGGCTGAGGAGTATGGGAGATGTAGTCCTGCAGCAGCTGGAGGGCCGCAGTTTGGGAACCCCTGATTTATAGCCTTGTATGTCATGCCTTTCTAAAAAAATATCCAGACCCCTTTTGAAGGCATCTAATGTGTTTGATAATACCACCTCCCTAGACAGTGAATTCCATACCTTTACTGTCCTTATTGTAATGAATCTCTTCCTTTGTTGTCTATGAAATCTCCGCTTTTCCAGTCTCAGAGGGTAACCTCTTGTTTTTTTGTCACTGAAGAGCCCTTTATATTCAGGGCCGGCCCAAGACAAAATGCCGCCTGGGGCGAAGTTTAAAATGCCGCCCCCCCATTATCTACCCTTCCTCTCCCTGCCGCCCCCCCATTATCTACTCTTCCTCTCCCCCCCCCGTACTTACCTTTCAGCAGTCCTGCGGTGAGTCTCCCTGCTCGGTCTCGGTGCGTGCTTGTAATGATGAGCGCCGGAAATGACGTCATCTTCCGGTGCTCAACATTACAAGCCGGCACCGAGACCGAGCTAGAGGGCTCGCAGAGGAGAGAGGAGTTGCCCCACTCGGCTCCATTGTCGGGCCGGCCCTGTTTATATTGGCCCTGCATATATTTATATAATATTATCATATCCCCTCTTAAACTCCATTTTCCCAGTGTATATAATTTTTGTCTCTCTCTTCATACCTAGTATCTCCTAATCCCCTTATCAATTTTTTTTTATTATAAACATACAAAGGAACATATATACATTTATCTTCTTATTGCATTAAAATCTCAGTTTCTGAGTGTGTATGGGTTAACCATGGTTTCCAAATGTCGTTATGTATCTTACATTTGGCTATGCTTGCGTAATATCCTTCTTCCATTTTACATTGGAATTGGGATTGAGCATATATCTCATCCCAGGATATTGTGCCCATCTTTTTCCAATTCCTTGCTATAACAAGTTTGCAAGCTAGTATTAATTTCTCTGTAATTTTATGGAATTTTGTAAGACCCATATGGAAAATAAATACCTGGGGAGTTGGCTCAATTTTACACCCTAGTATCTTTTAAGTATTTTCTTTACTTCCTCGCAATTCCACCACATGTGATATATAGTGCCTTCTTCCTTTCCACATTTCCAACAAAATGTTTTTATCATATTTAGAAATTTGAACTGTGTATGATTTTATAATAAAGTTCATGCATTCCGAGACAGTGTGAATGTTTCTTAATTTCATTGTATGCCTGAATCCATTCTTCTTTTGAATATAATTCCCCAGTTTCCTTTTCCCATTTTCCTTTATTAGGTAAGGGGTCATCTATTTCTAAACTTCCCATTAATAAACCTACCCTATGGATTAATCTTGTTTTATAATGTTTATTAAGAAATTCTTCAAGTCTTGTGGAGGTAATAACATCCACTGTTTGTAAGAAATGTTTTATTCCTTTATGGTTGAAAATTTCTGAATTTGGTAAATTCCCCTTCTCTTTCAATTCAGGCCAGGATAAGAAATTCTCTATATTGCATAAGTCCGATATACATTTTATACGTCTCCATTTGTTCAGATCTAGGTCTCTTATATAAGTTTTTAAAACATCAATAGCCCAGAATTTTAAGGCAAGACAGGAGGCTCCTATTTTGCATAAATCTCTCATTACTCTCACCATAGCAACAAAGAAAGAGTTAACAGTGATCTGTAAAACAACCAATAAGAAAACACACAAAACATAGTATATAAACCACAGCACCCCTCGACTACTTCCTCTTTCTTTGCTGCTCACTGTGGCTACAGGTCAAATTCATTACATTTCACTGTATTTTGGGACAGTTCTATATATATAATTTTATACATTTAATTATTCTTTTATAGCTATATTTAACTTTTGCTTATGTTTTGAATATACGTATATATGTTCTTTACTATGTTACACATTTACATGTTACATTTTCACCCTGTAGTTTGCGTTTTATTTGCTATATAACATTTTTTTTGATTTATAATTTTTTTTTTCCCTATATATGTATTGATTAGGTGGTCTTTTTTCCTGGGCTTTTTATTCCCGGGTGTTTTTTAGTTTGTTTTCCTTGTTTTTATAAATTAATAGAAAAAACCTTCGTTTTTCCCACTTACCTTCAGGTAGTCTTCCTTCTGTCAGCGGGACTTTTACTTCACTTCTTCATCTCTTCTGCCGTCTGTATACACGCGGTATACAGACCTCATCGCCGGCAAAGATGGCCGCCGTAATGTATACCACGCGGGTATACATTACGGCTGCCATCTTTGCCGGCGATGAGGTCTCATCTCGCGAGACTTCGCCGGCATCTTGGTTGTGCATGTTGCTGAGATTATGGCGGCCATTTTGGAGGTCCGTTTGAGTTGGTTGATGTGCGACGCCATCTTGGTTGGGTCACGTGTCTAAAAAAAATACCTACACTAATTTTTTACATTTTCTTTGTATTTTATGTCTATCTGGATGAGCCCCTGATTACAATTACTACTATTTTGTTCCTCTCCAGAGTTTTTTAAAGCCTTCTGCTTTCACTGTATCAGGGTGAGCCCCTGCGCTATATTCCCAAACCCCGGCATAGCACGCTGTTGCAGTACTCCTTCTACAGGGTGAGCTCCTGTCATCTGTTCCTGACGGTGCTTCTAGGTGAGCCCTAGTTGCCTTCTATGTTTTTTACTGCCTCTCCATTTCAGGGTGAGCCCCTGCATTCTCAAAGTGTATGTTTTTTCTTTTTTTTCTTTATGTTTCCTTATTGTAATTGTCTATAAGCTACCAGGATGTCTCAGGACAACTTGCCGTCCCAAGAGGCCGTGATGTCCTGGTTGGGGGCAAAAATCATCCACTTCGGTGGAGTCTATTATTTTAAAGGTTGCGGCCAGAATGTCTAACCCGCTGTCTTCCCAGACCACGCCGTCCCGTCAGGATGCCCGAGATCCACCTTCCGAAGCCGACTCCGAGGACTCGGGGAAAGGCAAGACTACCTCCAAACTCCCCTGGAAGGGCAACAGTGTTTCAGCAGGTAAAGGCAAAGCATCTGCTAAGAAACCTAGGTCAGTGAGCGATTCGACCCCTGACCGAATCACCGGGTCAATCACTCTGTGGAGTATATAGAAGTCACAAGGACCCCTTGGCCATTCTGGACCGGCGGGCCGACTCTTCTGATGAGTCCGTGACCTCAGATCACCTGGTTTCACCCAGGGACTCTGCAACTCGCTTTTGTCCGCGAGTACAGGGTGGGTAAGCCCCACCACTCTGAGTTATGCCAGACGGCTGCTTCGGTTTTTTTCCCCTACTCCGAACTCGGCAGACTTACTAGTGCTTGACCCTTCAGGATCTATGTTGTTCAAACCTGCTAATATGCGGCACCCCTGGGCACCCCTCCCTAAGGAAATGTGCGGCAAGTTATGGGAGGAATGCCCACGCCCTACGCTCCCAGACAAGGTGGCGGCTACACCAGAATTTGATCCTAAGGTAGTCGCTTTGCTCTCAGTGAACAAAAGAGACCCCAGGAAGGGCCTGGAACAAGGCCTCAAAGGAGCCCAGGACAAGCTGTTAGACCTTGTGGGACCCGTGACGCAAATCCTGTCGCTGGCGGACAGAGCCTTGCTCGAAGGTGAAGTTCTAGACCCTAGGCTCAGCCGAGACTGGGCCTCTGCATTGTGTGTCTTCTGGGCAACGCGGACGTGGCCATAGCCACAGAACGACGGAAGGCAGCCCCCCTTCGTATGGATCCGAGATTGGTGGAGCTGGGTTCAACGGACCTGGAAGCAGCACCCAAGGGCTTTTTATTCGGGGCCTCGTTCGTCAAGGAATTGAATCGACATGTGTCCCTTCTCACATCCTTGAATAAGGTGAAACTTTCCATCAGGAAGGTGTTTTCCACGTTGCCTCGTTTTTCCTCCAGGGTTGGACGACCGTGGGGCCGGGTCTCCAGCGGCCCTTCCTTCTCAGGCCCCATAGATTTCCCTCAGAGGTTGAACGGCTGGGTGATTTTCGGCTCCCAATCAGATTTCGTCCTGGAGTCGGATGCCAGCAAGGTGGCCTGGGGTGCAGCATCATACACTATGGTGACTGGGGGTCTGTGGTCGCAGGAGGAACGCGCCCTCCACATAAACTGTTAGGAGTTGATTGCTGGATCTTTCGCGATCAAAAGTTTGGCTAAAGGCTGTATTCTTCTGCGCGTGGGCAATGTGTCGGCGGTGAGATATATCAATCACCTGGATGGCACTTGATCCAAGCATTTGGCGGACCTGACAAAAGACATCTTCAACTTCTGTCTCAAATGAAATATTTTCCTACGGGCAGAGTACCTGCCAGGAGAACTGAATCTGTTGGCTGTTTCTCAGGGTTTTCGGCGGGGAGATGCCCATTGGTATGCCACCTTATGAGGGGCATACAACTTACTAGACCTCCGAGTCCTTGTGGGACGTTCAGGTGGTCCTAGGGTTTTTATGTTCCTGGCCTGACAATGAGAATTTGTCTTTGAGGCAGTTGTCGGCCAAACTAGCTTTGTTGCATGGTTTTCTTTCCTTCCTGATGTCTGATGTGCAGGCTTTGATGCAGATGCCATTTCTTTTTCCCTGGATGGAGTATGCTTTTTTGTGCGGAGACTCACTAAGTCTCTTTACTCCCCAGTGTCCTATCCCTACCTTTCGGAGGACCTGTACCTCTGCGTGGCTAGGTGTAACGTTTCACCCTTTGCAGTCTGGAATTCTTTACACTCTGTGCTGCTCATTTTCTTTGCCAACCACTAGTGGCCGCCCTTGTCACTCTGCAGCACTCAGACCTGATTGACATGTCCAGGTGCACCTTATTTCCTGGATTACACAGCCTTTATAAACCTGCCCAGCCCTTCAGTCTGGGCCTTGACATTAATGTTTCTGGACTTCCTGTTCCTGTTCCTGTTCCTGTTCCTGTTCCTGTTCCTGTTCCTGTTCCTGTTCCTGTTCCTGTTCCTGTTCCTGTTCCTGTTCCTGTTCCTGTTCCTGTTCCTGTTCCTGTTCCTCGGCCAGCGCCCAGAGCCCCACAAGCGGACTCCCAAGCTGAGTGCCCTGCAAGCAGACTCCCAAGCTGAGTACCCTGTAAGTGGGCAATCTGCTGTGTGCCCTGCAAGTGGCAACCTGTCGCGTGTGCCCTATCCAAAGGGCTATCTGACCTGTTTTGATCCTGTACCTGATCTGTTCCTGAGTTTCGGCCAGCTGGGGGTTCCTTACAGGACATCATTCTCGCTGCTGATTGGTCTTGTGCGTCGACTTTTCTGTCTTTCTATTTCGCCCCCCTTTCTTTGGCGGCTTTGGCATTGGTGTCAGATGCAAAATAGGAGCCTCCTGCCTTGACTTAAAATGTTTAAGTATTCTAGCCTTGGTAAGCTGGTAAGCTGTTACACTGTAAACTGCTGACGTAACCCGGAAGGTCATCGGAGGCCTGCGGGGATATCCTGCCCTCCGATGAGGCACAGAGACGCTGCGATCTCTATGCAGGTCTGTGAGGCCCTGCATAGAGATCACAATGTGATCGGTGCAGGGGGATTGTGGGGAGGGGAGTGAGAAACCATGTCTCTCACTCCCCCCTCCCGTCCTGTAACAGAAAAGCTGGGAAAAAAAAGTTAATTCATTAAAAAAATAATATTAAATAAATCATTTAAATAATAATATAAATAAAACTAAAAAACATTATAATGTGAGCTGTGATGTCATTGTGACATCACTGGCATGTTCAGGAGGTCCCTAAGAGGACCTCTAACCATTTCTGTGTTAAAAAAATACAAAAAAAAATGTAAAAAAATATATAAAAAAAGATAATAAAAAAATATTAAAAAAACCTTACTTCCCATTGCCCTAGCATAAAATCTTGCCAGTATAACCCTCCTGACCCCGTTCACAACCCCCAAACCCGTTAAGCCATAGGCATAAAAAGTATACAAAATTGTACACCTTATAGTATGCTCCCTGGTGCTGGGAAAGTCTGGAAAATCTATATAAATTAGGTATTTCTGAATTCAGGACACCTGAATTGATAAACTTGGAGGGGATTTTCCATCAATTTACCTAATTTTGTGAGGATTCAGAGGGAAAATGTAAAATAAACTAGTTTTTTTTTCTAATCTTCGCTAGTTTTTACTAAATTTCTCATTCTAAATTTTCAGCTAATCATCCAACTATGGTATCAAACGAAAGCTCTATCTCTCCTTGAAAAAACAATATATAGTTTACATGGGTACACTATTCACAGGAAAGGAGAATAGTCGCTAAACCCACATACCCCAAAAATGGCAAAATTGCTCCGGGCTTTGAGCTACCAAAAACCCCTGGGATTGAAGGGGGTTAAGGGCTATGTTTGTTCCTTGCCTTGTTATTGTGTCAATCTTGCATTGCATGGTCCTGTCATTTGCCTTTCCTTCCTGGGATACCTTTGGCTGAGGATTTGGTTGTTCTGATGGGTCTGCTTCGTTCGCCCGCTGTTGGTTCCTTCTGGTTCTTCGTTTGTTGGAAGAAGATCTCTCGTGCTTCGTTGGCATCGGTTTCACAGCACCCAAAAGAGGAAGTGGTCTAGGGGTGCTGGGGTTTATATACCATGTTTTATGTGTTTTCTTATTTATGCAAAATACTTGCCTCCTGACTTTTTTAAAAGTATAATTATTCGGGCACCAAGGCTAGAATAATTTTAAATTGTACCACATATTCAGGGTGAGGTCTTACCATTGACCTGTAAAGAGGTGAGTTAATATCCTCCTCCTGTGAAGCAATACCTCATTTTATGCACGCCAAAACCTTATTGGCCCTTGCAGCTGCTTGCTGGCATTGCGTACTGTTGTCAAGTCTATTGTCTACCATTATTCCTAAATCCTTCTCATTTGTAGTTTTCCCCAAGGATATTCCATTTATAGTATTGGTTGCATTTTTATTATTTTTACCATAATGCATAACTTTGCATTTATCTATGTTGAAACTTATCTGCCACTTGCACACCCAGTCCCCAACTCTGTCTAATTTTGTGTCATCAGCAAAAACTGCTCTCAATGCAGCTTGGGAGATCATTTATAAATAAATTAAAAATGATAGGACCCAGGACAGACCCCTGAGGCACTCCACTTAATACCTGCTTACAGTCGGAGAAACATCCATTCACAACAACTCTCTGCATTCTATCTTTTAGCCCATGTCCAATCCAAATACAGACAATTGCCCCTAAGCCTATTTCTGTTAATTTGTAGAGTAGCCTTTTCTGCAGAACCGTATCAAATGCCTTTGGATCTCCTTGGCATTTAGTTTCTCATTTTCCAATTTAGCCACTTTAATTGCCTTTTTGCAGGCTGTGTTGGCATCTTTGTTTGCCATAAATGATACTACTGATCCCTCGCTTTTATAATGCTTAAATGTCAATTGTTTATTTCTTGCTCACCCATTTTGTTACCCATTTTTGGTTTATCAGTTGACAAGTATTTCTTGATGTTGATCACAATAAGAGTCCAAGTACAGGTTTGGCTTCCTCAGGAGAACTGTGATGTATAATCCAACAAATTGTATGTATCTTTGTTCCTGTGCGGCTTTTTCTTGCCGGCTTTTATTGGATGGGTATTCAAATTTCAAATCAGAGCTCGGCTCTGCAGCTGATCGTGTTCCCTTTACTAGTGGGAGGGAGGCGTGTCTAGGGGCAGTCCTTTTTGATGACGCATATATACAGCTTTCTTTCCCTGTGTGATGCCGAGGCAGCGATGCGTTGCAATAAAGTCATACGCCAGTCTGTCTCCTCAACATACGCCTCTCATTATCATGCAGTACCCAATGCGTTCCAACAAAGTTACATGCCGTTTTGCCTCCCAACACATGCCCCACGTCATCATGGAGAACTAGGAAGTACCCAGCCAATAAAAGCTGGCAAGATACCGCACTTGAACAAAGATACATACATTTCACTTCATTTTTATCCTGCTACAGTATCTCACAAAAGTAAGTACACCCCTCACATTTTTGTAAATATTTTATTATATCTTTTCATGTGACAACACTGAAGAAATGACTCTGCTACAATGTAGTGAGTGATCAGCCTGTATAACAGTGTAAATTTTCTGTCCCCTCAAAATAACTCAACACACAGCCATTAATGTCTAAACTTTGGCAACAAAAATTAGTACACCCCAAATTGGGCCCAAAATGTCAGTATGGAGTTCACCAGAGTTCCTCTTCCACTCCTCCATGACGACAGCACGGAACCGGTGGATGTTAGAGACCTTGCACTCCCCCAGCTTCCGTTTGATGATGCCCCACAGATGCTCAGTAGGGTTTAGGTCTGGAGACATGCTTGGCCAGTCCATCACCTTTACCCTCAGCTTCTTTAGCAAGGCAGTGGCCGTCTTGGAGGTGTGTTCAGGGTCGTTATCATGTTGGAATACTGCCCTGTGGCCCAGTCTCCGAAAGGGAGGGGATCATGTTCTGCTTTAGTATATGTTGGCATTCATGGTTCCCTCAATGAACTGTAGCTCCCCAGTGCCAGTAGCACTCATGCAGGCCCAGACCATGACACTCCCACCACCATGCTTGATTGTAGGCAAGACACACTTGTACTCCTCACCTGGTTGCCGACACACGTTTGACACCATCTGAACCAAATAAGTTTATCTTTGTCTCATCGGACCACAGGCTGCCCCCCCCCACCCCTTCAACCTCTGCAGCAATGCTGGCAGCACTCATGTCTATTTCCCAAAGACAACCTCTGGATATGACGCTGAGCATGTGCACTCAACTTTGGTCGGCCATGGCGAGGCCTGTTCTGAGGGGAACCTTTCCTGTGAAACCAATTTGGACATTTCCTCTAAGGGGTGTACTTACTTTCGTTGTGGCTGTGTGTTGAACTTTTTGAGGGGACAGCAAATTTACACTGTTATACAGGCTGTACACTCACTACTTTACATTGTAGCAGAGTGTCACTTCTTCAGTGTTGTCACGTGAAAATATATAATAAAATATTTACAAAAATGTGAGGGGTGTACTCACTTTTGTGAGATACTGTATTTGTGTTACCTCCTCCGTTGCGTTGCCGCCGGCAGGGATGCCGAGACGCAGCCCGCGCAGTCGGCTCCCTGCTGGTTCCGTTGCGGTGAGCTGCCGCCGGGTTGCGCGGGGGCGCGCACGCCTCCACGCTAATGAATATTCATGTCACTCTTAAAGTGACATTTATCATTTTTCCTCCTCCCCTTAATTAGGAGGGTAGGAGGATCTGAATTGTTGGAGGGATATTTAAACCCTCATTTGGCACTACACCCTTCCCTGTGTTAGTGCCTTTTTGCCTACACTAGCGTTTGAATCCTGCTTTATCTTTCCGGTATTGACTCCTGCTTGAACCTGACCTTCGTTGTTTTGCTGCCTGCCCTGACCTTTGCTTGTGACCCCGACTACTCTATTGTCTGATCCCACGGATACTATTATTGTTTATTTTTATGTTCCTGAGTTTCACCCTTTATATTGCTCTCGTGGTGAACGGCCCGCATCTCCAGTGCCCTGGTGGCAGTGCGTCCTCTCTCCACCAGGAGGCGCCGTTTCTGCAGCGTGGATCCATAGCCCGTACCTCGGTCGTGACAATTTGTCAGATTATATATAATAATTCTCCTGAGGAAGCCAAACCTGTATTTGGCGAAATGCATTGAGACTAAGATCATCTGGACTTACAAAGCGATCCTGCATAACATTTAGGTTGTGCCACAATTTGTTGTAAGTGCAATTTTATTTTTATTTCAAATTTTCACTGTAATATTGCACCATTGGAGTTTTGTTAATTTTGCAGATATTAAAAGGAATTTTTACTGTGGGACCATGTTAGGCAGCAGACGGGCCGCATAGACTTCTGCGTGGCCCCAGTGATACTCGGATGGCCCCCGGACCAGTGAAATCTTCAAGAGAGGAAAGGGGATGGGGAGAGTGAATTAATGAAGGGGTAAGTGAATGTATAGGCAGGCTGTTCAGGGGGACAGACTTGGCACAGGCAGGCTGTTTCTGGGGCAGAGTTGGCACAGGCAGGCTGTTTCTGGGGCAGAGTTGGCACAGACAGGGTGCTTCAGGGGCAGAGGTGGCACAGGCAGGCTGTTTTAGGGGCAGAGGTGGCACAGGCAGGCTGTTTCAGGGGCGGAGGTGACACAGGCAGGCTGTTTCAGGGGCAGAGGTGGCACTGGCAGGCTGCTTCAGGGACAGAGGTGGGGGTAGGCAGGCTGCTAAAGGGGCTGCAGTGGCACAAGCAGGCTGTTTTAGGGACAGAGGCCTACCATATCATTGTCTGGCTCAATATATAGGGATGGGAGTTATGCTGTACATTATTACTGTTCAGTAAACTTTATTTATTTAAACTTAATTTATTTTTGCAGACTTGTAGTTTTTTCCAGTTGACATACAGTTTATAGATTTGTGAAATAAATATTCTTGCCAACATTGACCTTTTTTTCAGGGGAGGGGGATGCTGCATACAAAATCCGCCCTGGGTGCCAAATACTCTAGGTACGCCTCTGCTTGGAGGTTATGTTTGGTGACCTGAGCAAAGTTATCATCTAACTGACCAACAACCTCCACAGATCATCTGGACCCTATCAACTCATCCCCATCCAAGCAATCCTCTCATATTGTAAGGTTACAAGAGCAGGGCCTTCTTTTAATTTTGTACAGTTTGTTAATTGTGTGTGATTTTGTGAATGATTCCACTGATTATGGCAGTTCCAGGGAATCTGCTGGTGCTATATAAACAAATGTTATGTAATACTCTAGACAAAATGATGGAATCAGAAGCAGAGCTATTCAACCGTGCTGCAACTCTGACTCCTTTTCTCCCCATAACACCATATAAAAATTGACAATGTAGGGGAAGTGCATGTCATTTCTGACTTGGCCACCATGTATATAAAATACTACACACTATGATTTAATAATTAAATAAGTAGCAGGGGCTGGTTTCTGCTGTTAGAAAGTGTAGACTGGTAGGGGCATTCAGTACATGAGTACTGTTGAAATGCAAATATAAGCTACAAATGCAGTCACCAAGTTACTTAGTTCCATCGGTTCCATTTTACACTACCAAACACACATAGATCTCTGCTACCATCTGTGCTCTTTAAGTAAAAAAGTATTTTTGAGGCAAGGCATAGGTGAAAAACCATGCATGCACAGATATAGACATAACATGCTTGGAATTTGCAAAACATGAGCATGTGTAGGCAGAGCAAAAACCAGTGCAGATTGCCCTATGATTAATTTCGCTTTGCCTCCCATGGCTAAAAACGGTGCTTTAAACAAGTGCCTTATGAACTGTACATAAGTACCTATAAGGATTTTGGTGCGTGACAATACAGAGAGCTTAAGAAGGCTAGTAGATTACTTTACTATTAGACCACAACATGTAAGGAAAGTATATTTCATGTATACATATGCTTCCCACTACAACATGCTTAGATGAAAACCTTTTTATCTACAAACTGAATGATGAAGAATAATAAAAAAAAAAGCACACAAGGCCCAGGTTCATATTCCACAGAATAACCTAATAACCCCTTTTTTTGCCATTTTTGCTGTTCAATCATAATTGGTCTCTTTGTAAGGTATTTTACCCAGACATTATATATTGTTTGTCTGACAAGTAGGACCATAATCTAATGCTAACTTTATATATGTAACTACTTATTTATACTTTATTTATAAAATGAAGAAATGTGAATAGATAAGTACCGTATTGGCTCGAATATAGGCCGCACTTTTTTCCCCCACTTTAAGTCTTTAAAGTGGGGGTGCGGCCTATATTTGGGGTCTAGCGCCGGGCAGGCAGCGGGGTTAGGATACAGATCCCCCGCAGTGGTGCAGGGGACCTATATCCTACTCTCCGATACGCTCAGACAGCCTCCCCTGCCAGCACTTTCCACGGGGGGGGGGGTTGACGGCACGGGAGGTTGTCTAAGCGCAACGTGCGGACGGTCACAGGCTGCGGCGATGCGGGTAAACAGCCTCCGCTGCCGGCACGTCTGCACGATGTGCTTTAACAATCTCCCTTGGCGGGAATTCCCAAGGGGGGGAGTCCCAGCAAGGGAGATTGTTAAAGCACATCTTGCAGATGTCCCGGCAGCGGAGGTTGTTTACCCGCATCGCCGCAGCCGGTGACCGTCCGAACGATGCGTTTTACCTCTGCCCCCAAGACTTACCAGAGCAGACTCCCGGGTGTCTTGCGGGGCCGGCGGGGGACATCTACGCAATACGCATATACAACTTCCGGTGCCGGCACATCCGCTGAGTGCCGGCACCGGAAGTTGTATACGCGTATTGCGTAGATGTCCCCCGCCAGCCCCGCAAGACACCCGGGAGTCTGCTCTGGTAAGTCGGAGGGGGGGCAGAGTGGCAGCATATCTCGGGGGAGGAGGAGGAGGACAGTGGCAGCATATCTCGGGGGGGCGGAGGACAGTGGCAGCATATCTCGGGGGGGAGGACAGTGGCAGCATATCTCGGGGGGGAGGACAGTGGCAGCATATCTCGGGGAGGGGGACAGTGGCAGCATATCTCGGGGAGGGGGAGTGGCAGCATATCTCGGGGAGGGGGAGTGGCAGCATATCTCGGGGAGGGGGAGTGGCAGCATATCTCGGCGGGGGGAGACAGAGTGGCAGCATGTTTTTTTGGTGCTTTTTTAAAGAAAAAAACGCACCAAACTTTTAGGGTGCGGCCTATATACGGGGGCGGCCTATATCCGAGCCAATACGGTATGTGTGCATAATAATACATACACAACCACAACATCTGAAAAAGATACTCCAATATGTATATAATGTTTTTGTTGAACACCTGATATGCATATGATTTAGTTTGGATACAACATGGCACATATTACTTTATTAACCCCTTAATGACAAGACTGTTTCTTACTCGTAGTACATTTATATACAGCTCCTGGTATATGTCACTGCCAAACACCCCAATAAGTGTTTAGCAACATCTCCTGAGCACAGTGATACTGACTAAAAGGCCCTTTTTGAGAGGTGTGCATTTTTCAGATTGGACTTTTGACATGTCAAAAAGTCTTCCCACATATCCTATTTCGGGTATCTTTGAAGCCGGCCAACACAATTTACCCCATCAAACCAAACTTTTTTGAAAACTAGACACCCCAATGTATTTGAAATGCTGGTATTTTAACCCTTTCCATGCACTTATTTTACCACCAGCCTTTGCAAACTTTATGGTAGTAAATTTTTTTTGTATTTTTTTCACACACGTTGTACTTCAGGTATAAATTTACCGCTCCTGGTATATGCCCCTGTCAATCAACACCCCAATATGTGTTCAGTTACAGCTCCTGAGCGCAGTAATACCCCACATCCATGTTGGGTTATTTTGGAGGTAAAAGGCCACATTTGTGCAGTGTGTATTTTTTTGCCATTTGGACATCTGTTCAGTCTGTGCCCACATCCCATATTTGGGACATCTTTGAAGCCGACCAATTCAATTAACCCCATCAAATCATACATTTTTTAAAACTAGGCACCCTATGAGCATTTATAATGCCAATATTTTAACTCATGCGGGAATTTTTGTGAACAAATAGCGTGAATTGTAGGACTTGCTCATAAAAAACATATATGCACTTTTTTCTTTTTTGGGTGACAGTGGGGAATTTTTTTGTTACCATATATATATATATATATATATATATATATATATATATATTTATTTTTTTTTTTAATTAGTTTTCTTACTGATTAGTGAGCTGGGCTCCATTGATCTTGAATGGTTGAATGCAGTAAGACAAAGGCAATGCGCTCCCACCACAGGACTACAGCAAGATAAGAGAACTACAACGGGGGCGGCAAGGGGGTAGATAGTAAGGAGAGAGAGAGGGTACGTAGTGATACTCATGGACATCTTTGGATTGAAATACCTCCTCTATGCAGACGACACACAAATCTATCTCTCCACCCCCAATCTCTCTGCATCTGTCCTCTCTCAGATCAGCAGCTGCCTATCTGGCATCTCTTCCTGGATGGCCTCTCAACACCTCAAGATAAATATGTCTAAGACTGAGCTACTTCTAATCCCTCCCTCTAACTCTGACCTTTCTATCACTGTTGACGGTGCCACTATCTCTCCATCACCACATGTCCGCTGCCTCGGAGTGACCCTAGACTATAACCTATCTTTTATCCCTCACATCAAATCACTCTCTAAATCTTGCCACTTCCAACTGCGTAACATTTCCAACATTTGTCCTTTCCTGACTGCCAGCACCACAAAACAACTAATCCACTCCCTCGTAATCTCCCGTCTAGACTACTCCAACAACCTACTTACCGGCCTCCTTCTCTCCCGACTATCCCCTCTTCAATCTGTGCTCAATGCAACTGCCAGGCAAATCTTTCTCACCCGACACTCTGCGTCTGCTGCACCTCTCTGCGAGTCCTTCCACTGGCTCCCCATCCATAGCAGAATTAAATTCAAAATACTCACTCTATCCTACAAAGCTCTCACTAACACCGCTCCCCTCTACCTATCCTCCCTCATCAGCAAATATACCACAGCTCACCCTCTAAGATCCAACAATGACCTGCTCCTTGCATCTTTACTTATCACCTCCTCACATGCCTGCCTACAGGACTTCTCTCGCACAGTACCAACCCTCTGGAACTCCTTTCCCGTGCTGTCCAACTTTCACCAACTCTACCCTCCTTCAAACGCTCCCTAAAAACTTTTCTCTTCAGGGAAGCCTACCACTGACATAAACTCCCCCTACATTTACATCATTCACTACCATGCAGTCCTCACCTCCTGTTTCTCACCCCTTACCCACCTAGAATGCAAGTTCCTGCAGGAACATGGCCCTCCGTTCCTCTTGTATCTGGATGTGTCACGTCTGTAATACAGCAGAGGATCCTCGCTGCAGAAATTGGGAAGGCGCCTCCTGTATAATGGACACAGGAGCGTAGCGTAGTACAAATAATCAGGAACAAAAATAATAAATAAAATAATAAATTCAGGGGTCAGGCAGAAGAGTAGTCGGGGTCACAAGCAGAGGTCAGGGCAGGCAGCAAACAGCAAAGGTCAAAAACTAGCCGGAGTCAGAACCAATAAATATCAAACAAGTTAAGGAACGCTAGTGAAGGCTATAAGGCACTATCACAGGCAAAGGTGAAGTGTATACTGAGGGTTTAAATATCCCTCTCAATCACAGGATCCTCCTACCCACCTAATTAGGGGGAGGAGGAAAAATATTTATGAGTTAACAGTCCCTTCAAGCAGATGTCGCCATTCCTCTAAGGCTAATTTAATAGCCAACAGTTCACGGTTTCCGATATCATAATTTTGTTCGGTGGTAGAGAAAGTCTTAGAAAAATACGAACAAGGGTGAAGACGATTGGAAATTTGATTCCGCTGGGACAGTATGGCTCCCGCTCCAGTTTCCGATGCATCAACCTCCAAAATAAAGGGCAAATCAGGATCGGGCCGTTGTAAAATAGGTGCTGAAGTAAAAGCCAGCTTCAGTTTCTCAAAGGCTCCTTTAGCTTCCGGGGTCCAAACTTTTGGATTAGCCCCCTTCCGAGTGAGAGCAATTATAGGAGCGATGATCTGAGAAAAATTCCTAATGAAACGGCGATAGTAATTGGCAAAACCTACGAATCGCTGTATACCCTTAATATCAGAGGGTTCCTTCCAGTCTTTGATGGCTGCCAATTTGTCAGGATCCATTTCCAGTTGCCCAGCAGATAAGATATAGCCCAAAAACTTCACCTTGTCACATTCAAATTCACATTTCTCGGCCTTAGCGAATAATGAGTGTTCTCGTAATCTTTGTAATACTTGGTTAACACCATAACGTGAGACAGCAACATGTCACGGAAAATGTCATTTACAAAGCTCTGGAATACGGCTGGGGCATTACATGGCCCAAAAGGCATCACAAGGTATTTGTAATGTCCGTATCTGGTATTGAACGCAGTCATCCACTCATCACCTTCTTGAATCCGAACCAGGTTGTATGCCCCACGAAGATCAAGTTTAGTAAAAATGGTGGCATCCCTCAGTTGATCATACAGTTCTGTTATGAGCGGCAGAGGATACTTGTTCTTAATGGTTATCTTATTTAACCCACGATAGTCAATGCAGGGGCGTAATGAACCGTCTTTCTTAGAAATAAAGAAGAAGCCTGCTCCCGCCGGGGATGCTGAAGGTCTGATGAACCCCTTTTTTAGACTCTCATCAATATATTGAGCCAAAGCCTGATTCTCAGGTTGAGATAAGGGATATGTGTGTCCCTTGGGTGGGTTGGTGCCAGGTAACAATTTTATTGTACAATCATACGCACGGTGGGGAGGCAAAGTCTCTGCTTTTCGTTTAGAAAACACATCTAAATAATCCCAGTACTGAGAAGGTACCAATTGACGTGGATCCTTAGCAGGAACTTCTAGAATTAAATTCAACTTGGTGGGAGTCTTGCAGCAGTTCTCTAAACATTCTTTACTCCAAGCCAGAATATGTCCTTCTCTCCAGTCAATGCTGGGGTTATGTTGTTGAAGCCAAGACATTCCTAATATGATGGGTATATGTGGGCTGGACAAAACATCAAATTGTATTTCTTCAGAGTGGAGAATACAGACTACGGCACCAATAACTTCATTTTGGAGTGACACGATCCCAGTACCTAATGGAGACCCGTCTAGAGCAGCAATAGAGGTCTTCGGAGACTTTGGCTGTAACGGAATATTATTTTCCAGAGCCCAGGTTCTGTCTATAAAGTTCTCAGCGGCCCCTGAATCGATGAAAGCTTGGGTGGCCACTTGGTGGCCTGACCACTGTAGCATGATGGGAACAAAAAGTCTTTGAGTCTGAGGAGGTGTAGCAACAGTAACACTTAATGAAGCACCTCCTATCTCCACTAAGTTCTGGCGTTTCCCGACCTTCTGGGGCATGCATAAATCAAATGTCCTTTTTTGCCACAATACAAACACAATCCCAAAGTTCTGCGGTGCTGTTTCTCCTCAGCTGTAAGATGAAGTACTGGGCCTATTTCCATAGGTTCATCATCATCATCATCAGCAGCAGCAGCAGCAGGTTCTGTAGGGGTCTGAAAAATTGGACGAACCGGAGGTCTAAACTGACGTGGCCTTCTGTCGCGTTCTCTATCTCGCTCGAATCTTCTTTCTTGACCTCTGGCTTCTAGACGCAGACATAATGCAATCAGATTCTCCAGATCATGAGGTATGTCACGATAGGTGAGAGCATCTTTTAAAGACTCATTTAGGCCCCTACGAAAGGCGGATTTCAGAGCGCTGATATTCCAGTCAGTCTCATATGCTAATCTGCAAAATTCTACGGCATACTGGGCCACCGTTCTTCTTCCCTGTTGAATCTCCATCAAATTGGATTCAGCCGCCTCTCGCCTCCCGGGAGCATCAAACACTGCCCTGAACGAAGAAATAAAAGCGTCAGCATCTTCCAGAATGGGTAAATTCTGTTCCAACAGAGGTGATGCCCATGCTAATGCTTCTCCTCTTAAAAGGTTGATAATAAAAGTCACTCTGTTATTATGAGAAGCAAAGGTGTGAGGATGAGCTCGGAAGTGTAGAGTGCACTGATTCAAAAAACCCCTACATTCCTGGGGGTCTCCGGAAAATTTATCTGGCAAAGGCATCTTGGGTGCTTTGACCGGCGTACCGAATCCAGGTGCTGGTGGTGAAGAATCAGATGATGCACCTTGGCCGACGGGAGGAGACAGGTTGGTGGCCATGGATCTGAGAAGGTCAGCAACATCATCCAGTTTCCGTTCCAAAGACTGGAGTTGGGATGCATGAGCCGCCAGGACTTGAAATGTCTTGACGATTGGACATCCTTGCCAAATCTGCGGGATCCATGTCTGGCCTATGATAACTGTCACGTCTGTAATACAGCAGAGGATCCTCGCTGCAGAAATTGGGAAGGCGCCTCCTGGCGGAGGTCGAGAGCCCAGCCACGGAACACCGAAGTGTATAACGGACACAGGAGCGTAGCGTAGTACAAATAATCAGGAACAAAAATAATAAATAAAATAATAAATTCAGGGGTCAGGCAGAAGAGTAGTCGGGGTCACAAGCAGAGGTCAGGGCAGGCAAAGGTCAAAAACTAGCCGGAGTCAGAACCAATAAATATCAAACAAGTTAAGGAACGCTAGTGAAGGCTATAAGGCACTATCACAGGCAAAGGTGAAGTGCATACTGAGGGTATAAATATCCCTCTCAATCACAGGATCCTCCTACTCACCTAATTAGGGGGAGGAGGAAAAAAGATAAATGTCGCTTTAAGAAGCGACATGAATATTTATGAGTTAACAGGAACCGCAGTCCCTTCAAGCAGATGTCGCCATTCCTCTAAGGCTAATTTAATAGCCAACAGACGTCGAGGCGCGCGCCCCGTCAGGATCCAGTGATCTCTGCGGGGACGCGCGTCTATCCGAAGAACGGACCTGGCGGCGGTTCCCGCCGACGGAACGAGCAGGGGCTGGACGCGCGGACTGCGTCTCAGCTCCCCTACCCGCTGTCAGGGTTTCGGCCTACCTGCACTGGCTTTCCTCCTCATGGCTCTCTGTTTGTTAGGCCGCGCCCCCTTCCTCCTCCAACTTTATGTCCATGTTAACCCCTCCTCTTCCTGCAGGCTGTGACTATATTAACCAGCTAGTTCAGTTGCTGGTTGCCCTTTCGTGGTTCCGGACCTGTGAGTGTGTGCTTCCTTCCACTGTTTGATTCTTGTGTATGACCCGGCCTGTCTGACTCCCATTCTGGTGCTGACTCCTGCCTGCTTTTGGACTACGTGGATTTCTGGACTCCTGACCTTGGCTCGTATGACTACCCGTTCTGGCTCCTGACCTTGGCTTGTTCTACGACCACCCGCTTGTCTTATGTTTTGGATTCTTGTTATTATTTTATTTTAATAAACATTTTGACCAGTACCTTTTTGCCTCCGTCCTGATTCACTGGTACCCTGACACCCGCGGGACAACGGAGGAGGTAACAGTATGTCAGATGCTTGTCATTTTGTACTTGTCGTAATCTGTAAAATTCTTACCTTGTACATCCTGTGGAATCTATCGGCACTGTATAAATAAAGTATAATAATAATAATAAAGGAGGGAAGAGGGGGTAGATAGTGAGAAAGGTGGTAGTAACAATATTTAAATAAATAAAGTGAGAATGAGAGAGAATAAATGTGTGGATGAATTGTGTGAATGATTTGTCAGACTGTATTAATGAATATGTGTAAATGATTTGTGTGAGTGACTGTATCATGGATGTTTAAGTGATTGGGGAAAGGCAAAGATGGCACAAGCAGGGTGTTTATGAGACAAAGATGGCACAGGATGGGCTGTTTGGGGACAAAGATGTTTTACGCAGGGCTGTTTGGGGACAAAGTTGGCTCAGGCTGTGCTGTAATCTGTATGTGTAATCTGGGTGCCGGTCAGGTTCTATGTGGGCGATGTGGATGCCAGGGCTGGCCTTTGGAGTGTGCAACCTGTGATCTATGCCTGTAATTTTAGTTTTTTTTTTTTATCTATACCTTTAATGGTGAGTTTATATGTGATTTCCAACTGATCTATACCTGCATCTATGTGTGTAATTCTTTTGATCTGTATCTGTTATGCTATGTTTCAATACATTATTTATGTATATCTGCAAATACAGGGTTTGTTTGAATGTATTATTCATTTGATTTATACCTGCAGTGCTGAGTTTACATGTGATTTCCAGTTGATCTATACCTACAAAGCTGGGTTTGTGTGTTATGCTGTTGATGTATACCTGCTATGCTATGTTTCCATACATTATTATTGTATACCTGCAAACACAGAATTTGTATGTCTGATTCTGTTTATTTGATCTATACCTTCAATGCTGAATTAACATGTGATTTTCAATTGATCTATACATACAAAGCTGGGTTTGTATTAGTCTGTTGATCTATACACATTATTTATGTATAGATTTACTTAGTTTTACTGGTTTTAGGGATTATTTATTAGATTTAAGTTTGTTGTAAATTTTATTTGTCTGTAAAATTAAAAAAATATATTTTTGTGTTGTTTGTTGGCATTAAGAGCTATCTTTAAAAATATAAATAATTTGTTTTTTACTGACTATTGAAGGTTATGTTTTTTTTTACCATGGGCATCATATATCAGATGTGTATATGCTTTGTAAACTACTTTGTTTCCTGTTATTTTTATTATACCTTAAATTTTTAACATGTACATTTTTGCTGATGATGTCATCAGCCCCTTAATGATGATGTTATTTTGCTGCAATTTTACACACTTTACTATATCTGTGCAGTACCAGAGAACGCAGAGGGAGGCCGTGCCCCCTGCTGAAGTCTGTGAGCGGCATCGATGAGCTCCAGTGCAGGTAAGGGGGTGGGGAGGGTGTTTGAATGAGTTTGCGTGATTGAGGGAATTAATCTGTGAATGAATGCGTGTGTGTGTGATATCATGGATGTGTAAGTGCTGGAACCTAGGCATGATGGGACTGTGATTGCTGTTAGCAATCACACTCCTATCATGCCAAGTCAGCCAGTACATGCTGAAACCTGGCTAGCTGCCCCCCTTGTGTATTGATGCTGCCAGCAGAATGGGGTCTGCACATCACTTACAGCCACCCTGTTCCAGCATGTACTGGCTGACTTGGCATGATAGGAGTGTGATTGCTAACAGCAATCACAGCAAGCACAGTCCCATCATGCCTAGGTACCAGCATTTACTGTTTGCCTGCCTGGGTATGATAAGAGTGTGATTGCTGTTAGCAATCACACGCCTATCATGCCAGTCATATTGCTAATTTTTTTGTCCAATTGTGGTGTGTTACCTACTTTTATTAAAAATGTGAGTTTTTAGTATAATTTTTAAAGGTGGGGGTCATTTTCGGTTTTGGCTAAGTTAATGTTTTGGTCCAGAAGTTTCATTTTGATGCATCCCTAGAATAAATAGAACTATTTCATTTTTAATTATCCTGAATTTGTAGTCACAACACTTTCTAGGCCCAGAAATCAGTGAGAGGAAAAGTAAAGGTTTTGTGTCATTTACTTTATTTTAATCTGCAAATTTATTAAAGGCCATATTTTCTCACAGTGAAAAATGAGTGCGACACTCGCACTTATACAATTCTGATGA